>NC_034593.1:41403626-41408097 GCF_900095145.1 Mus pahari
AATTCACACAATATCTTTCCACGAATCGAGCCCTTCAAAGGATAATAACAGGAAAGCACCAACACAAGGACTGAAATTATGCCCTAGAAAAAGCAAGAAAGTAATCCTTCAACAAACCTAAAAGAAGAGAGCTGCAAGAACAGAATCCCAACTCTAACAACAAAAATAACAGGAAGCAACAATTACTTTTCCTTAATATCTCTTAATATTAATGGACTTTATTCCCCAATAAAAAGACATAGACGAAGAGACTAGCTACACAAACAGGACCCAAAATTTTGCTGCTTACAGGAAACCCACCTCAGGGAAAAAGACAGACACTAACTACCTCAGAATGAAAGGCTGGAAAACAATTTTCCAAGCAGTCGGAAGAAACAAGCTGGAATAGCCATTCTAATATTGAATAAAATCAACTTCCAACTCAAAGTTATCAAAAAATACAAGGAGGGGCATTTCATACTCATCAAAGGAAAATCTTCCAAGGTGAACTCTCAGTTCTTAGTATCTATGTTCCAAATGTAAGGGCATCCACATTCATTAAAGAAACTTTAGTAAAACTCAAAGCACACATTGCACCTCACACAATAATAGTGGGAGACTTCAACACCCCACTCTCATCAATGGACAGATCCTGGAAACAGAAACTAAACAGAGACTCATGGACACTAACAGAAGTTATGATAGAAATGGATTTAACAGATATCTACAGAACACTTTATCCTAAAACAAAAGGATATACCTTCTTCTCAGCACCTCATGGTACCTCCTCCAAAACTGACCATATAATCGGTCACAAAACATGCCTCAACAGATACAAAAATACTGAAATTATCCCATACATTCTATCAGATTACCACAGACTAAGGCTGATCTTCAATAACAACATAAATACTAGAAAACCAACATTCATGTGGAAGCTGAACAGCACTCTACTCAATGATTCCTTGGTCAAGGAAAAAAAATAAAGAAAGAAATTAAAGTCTTTTAGAGTTTAATGAAAATGAAGCCACAACATACCCCAACTTATGGTACACAAGGAAAGCAGTCCTGCGAGTAAAACTCATAGTTCTAAGTGCTGCCAAAAAGAAACTGGAGACAGCTTGGAGATGGCAGGGCAAGAGACTGATCAATGAGTATAGCAGAATGTCAATAGAAATCATTTTATTGCTACCCATTGTTGTTTGTTGTTGATTATCTTGTTGTTTTGTTTTGGAGTAGGTGGGTCAATAGTATTTTTTTCACCCTAGGCTCCTGGGCTATCTGGTCTTGTGGATAGCCCTGGGGCTAATTATATTTTATATTAATTCCATCCTCCAGTGAGTGGCTGAGAACAAGGAATGAGTCAGCACTCAGGTGATTCCCTGTAAATCTGCTTCCCACCTTAATTTGTAAAATAAAGGAGAGCTGATGATTGGGCAGATAAAAGCGAAGGAGGAGAGTGCTGCAGAGGGACCTCACTTGGGTCCCTGATCTGCATGGCACTGGGTCTCTGGTTGCAGGTGAGAGCAAGGATTTGTTGAGGTGACAAACAGTCTACTTGAGAGAGTGTAAAACTGAATGTAATTTGTCAAATGGAGCATCAAATTTTTATACAGAAGAAAATAGGGAAGTTAGGTGACACATCGGCAAGGTACAAATGAGGTTACCTGATGCTTAAGGACTCTTACACAAAACAGAAGAATGTAAACACAAAGACTGGCAGGAACTGGGCAATAAAACAACTGAGACAAAGTCAGCTCTATCTAAGGTCAGCTATAGTCTTAGAAGCCAGGTGTGAGGTCTTTACACTCCTGGGGCAAGAGCTTTCACACCCAAATCATGGTTCTAATTAGGGAGTTCCATTCTAACTAACCTTCTCATGAATAATGCAATACTCTAAAACCACAGCCCTATCTTCTTCCTTAACCATTGTAAATTCCTGTATATGGGAGTGACTTGGCTTTTATTCTAAGTGGTAGAGTGTGTGTGGGGGGGGGGGAGGCTTTTCTACTAATAAGTAATGTAGTCTGCCATACATAACTATAATAAGAATTCTAAACTTACTTTGCTAGGCTTACCTTGAGATTTCTAACTCTATGTAGTAGATAGTAAAGCCTGATTTCTTTCATTATCTCTCTTACAATACTAGAGGCAATTCTGAATGTCACTGAATAGGGAACATTCTTACTGAATTCCAAGCCCAGGACTACCTAGGGCATTGGTGAAGGCCAGCAAGCAAAGTTCAATTTTGCTTAGGTATTTGGCAAGTCATTGTTTGGAGGCACCTATAACAAAACAATACTGAAGGGAAGCACAAAGATGCTATGGGATGCCACAGTTACAGGAGACTAAGTTTCCATGAACTTTTTGCCTCAGGACAGTGCCCAGGATTTTGGGATCCTGTCGTACTGGAGAGAATGTAGCAGGAGAGAAAGGTGAGGAGAGAGAAGAAGGAAAAAATGGAAGAGGGGGAGGATGCAGAGGAGGAGAAAGATGAAGAAGAGCAGAGCAGAAGCACATGTCCTGGAGAAACTGCAAGTTCTAGGGGTTCTCATAAGCTGTGAAAGATGCTAGTGTAGTGGTAGATCTGTCCAATCTAGGTGCCATGCCATATTTTTTTTTCAATTAATCAGTTTCAATAAATGTTGATGTATAGGCATTTTTGTTCACTATGTTCTCTAATGTGACTAACGCATCAATAACGATGAACAAAGGGGTATCTCTTATATGGTATGAGAGACCCCTTTGTATGTACACATGAAAGGTGTATAGCTTGGTCATATGGTAGTTCTGAGGAATTGTTAATGAGTTCTTTAGTGAGTTTGAAGGTTTCATTCGAGCAGCAAAGTATGATGGCTCATCATTCCCCAAATTCATGCCAGTATTTATTTAATTTGGTTTGTTTTCTTCACCGTCATCCTTCTGAATGGGGCTCTAAGACTATAGCTGGCACCAGTCTGTACACCCTCTGAATCTCTGAGTTCTTGACACATACTATTTAATTGACTATTGAGTCACGATCTTTGCTTTCCTGATCTACAGTGATAATTGTGTTCCTAGTCTTCTTTTCCCTGAAATTATTAGTGAGCCTTCATCTTTTCTGACATCTTGATTCTACGTGCTAATGGCCCAGTTCTAGTATGGTTTCTACATCATGCTTTTCTCTGGAGTAAAATTATTTGCTATTGATGCTGAAGACTATGGTTCAGCAACCTCTCTGCCAGCAGAGGGATCCCTATTATGTCTGAAGGACTCCAGTAAAGCGCTTTCTTGTTAGCATGGTACTCAAACATCTCCCTTTCAAACACTTACAGATACTGTGTTAATAATACTCAACCACAACATATCTTTATCTTCCCCAATAAACCTCCTATAAAATGTAGGCATAAAAACCAGAGAGTCAGAGTCATGGGACTAGGGGAAGGAATAAACTCACTGCCCTTTTACTGGTCTGTGGTCTTTCTTGCAACACTAAAAGCAGCCATTCAAATTGACAATGAGTTCAGATTTCCATGGCAGAAGTTGTGTTTAGTCTGCAATTGTATATAAAAGTGAGGAAATCAAAACTCCATAATAGTTTTGTTGTTGAATTTTAAATAATAATATGCATGGGAGGCAAATAATGAATCCTAGTATATCACTATAATGCTTATTTCAAAACTGAAGGAGTATTTGCAGAAACATGCCTAAACTTTTTAAAAAGTAATCTGAAATCATAAAATAAAAGCATTATTTTCCAATAGAGTAATATGACAAATTGAAGTATAGAGAGCTAAACTTACAAGTACATTGGCAAACAAAAAAAAAGAGAGAGAGAGAGAGAGAGAGAGAGTAGAATAATTTTGACATGCATAACTCCTATTAAATGCTCCAGCTCTACCTTCTGAGTTGAGAATTTAATCGTTATTATGAAGTGTCTTCTATTCAAAATCATTCAGTGAATCTTTCAGTTATTAATTGCACATGGGATTTGCTTTGCACTATGATATCTCTTCTGGAAATGAAGTTATAACACACACTATGTGAAAATTTACAAGGTGCTAATGAGCTTTCTTCAAACACCACAAATTATTTAAGTAACTTAATGCTGTTGTTATTTTTTACAGTGTCAAAGGAGTTTTCACACTAATGTGAAGCATGCACATAATTTATTTCTCTGTTTCCAAACTTCCAAGTATAAATTGAAAACATAAGCATAATGTCAAAGAGAATGACATTAATTTATTTCTTTCAAATGCTTATATATTCAAAAGTATTTTTATTACCAGGAAATAAATAATCATGTGATTGATTTTCAGGCTTAGCAGTCTAAATTTTTAGCACAGATTTGATATAGAAATGTATAAAGGGGTGCTATTACATTGAAATAGAATATGGAATTTCTATAGATTTTAACTGTATGCGCTAAATGAAAATTTAAATTATGTGTGTATTTATACCAAACACACACACTCACACATATATATATATATGTGTGTGTGTATATATATAT
>NC_034593.1:41408712-41431409 GCF_900095145.1 Mus pahari
TATTTTGAAAGGAGAATGAGAACGTGCCAGGTGCACAGTTACTCACTCTTTCTCAGTGATAGGACTAGTAAAACAAATCCAGTAAAGGGGTGTGTCTCTCTCTTTCTCTTTCTCTTTATTGTGTGTGTGTGTGTGTGTGTGTGTGTGTGTGTGTGTGTGTGTGTGTGTTGAGATGAGTTTCTTGAAGAGTTTTGCTAAACCAAGGGCTGCGCTTGACATGGATTTCAGCTTCACTAAATTTTAATTATTAATCTATTATCTTACTTTATAACTTACATTGGATTCAAATACATTAGTGATAGTCTAGACTGCACTATGCTTGCATATCAAGGTACATGGCAATTTCATCTACAACAAAAGTATATTAACACGGAGGCTAGGAAGTCTAACTCTAAAATCAAATGTGAAAGGAAGTTTAATGTAAAAGGGGCTGGATTTATCTCTATATGATGGATGTTCATGTCCTTTAATTTGGCAGCCAATCAAGATATAGCTACGTCTAGAAGGTTTAAAAATTTTTTATTTAGTTCGTGATTGTTTCCATCACAGGATCTTTGGTTGACCTCTGACAACAAATAAGTCCCCTGTTGGACTCAAATGGCTTTCTTCTCACGGGGGAATGCGTACTTGTTATATCAATGGCCCTTCCAGTCTTAAAATGTTCCAGCAGCAACTTCAAATTTACAGTTAAATTCAAATGAATCAAATATGTAAGATTTAAGTTATGATGTCACCTCTATGTAAAGTCTACTTCATAAAACCAGACAAGGAAAATGAATATTTTAATGAATTACTCATTAGAGAAGCCCCTTTAACTTCTGACTTTCCTGTATCTGCCTCACTTTCTGAATGCTCAAACTCTAGCCAAGGACCACAAAACCCAGTTTTATGGGATGCAGGAGATCAAATCTGGGGTTTCTTGAAGCAAATGGCCTACCAATCAACCTATTTCTCCAGAGATCTTAAAACTATACTATAGTACATTCTCCCTGGACTGCATATTCCACATGCTGATCATACTGTGATGAGAACAGCCCTTCTTTGGTAATTTCCTGGGTCCAGTCCACTCAAATTCACTAAGTGCTAAAATAATTTAGCATACACTTTTTGTTGTTGTTGTTGTTGTTTTTTTCTGAATAAATTTGTTAGATGCTTCCTATTTGGGATAATCTATGATGTTACACTTTCATGGATAAACAGATTTTATCCAAGTAACACTTCTGCATTTTGCCATTTATAAGAAACTAACTGCTTGTGTATGACCCTCTCATAAGTCACTAGGACACTAGGCTATGCTTGATACTTTAAGGCAAGCATGGTACTCTGTATGGTCATAGAGTATGTGTGTCTGTAAATTATATTCCATGTTGTACTATCAAAGTTTGGTGTGGCTCTTTGTAGAAAAATGAGATTCAGATTAGCTTGTTCATGGCATGACTGCATCAGCTTCCATCATTCTAACAAAAAGCAGGAGTAGGAGCTGAGCCTGACAGCACTGACAAGGCACTTCCACAAGTTTCCTTCCTGACTCTGCTCCCTTAAGGCGCTACTTGCCTCCATGGTAGGGCATTTAGGGGCATTTTCTCATTGTTTCATTGTAGATTACCCCATTCCTTCTATCTGGAGAAATGATATCATCAGCAAACGTTCATTAGTTTAGACCCTTGGGTGCCCACCTAAAAAATACTTCTTAACTCAAAAATTCAGCCTGCATTTTTCACTCTACCTACTTTTCAGTTACCTATTAGATCTTAAAATATATTTCCATTCCCTTATATTACTCCTATAATATCTGTGGTTAAAAAACTCTATAGAGTCTCTTTAATATTTTACTAAGAAATTTTAAGACGATAGTGTAATTAATTGTTCTTTAGCTCCTCACTTTTGTAAAATCCTAAGACAGACACTCAAGCCCTTTCTGTTCTTTGAAAATGAGTCAGTGATCACTTTTTAAAAAGTTATTAATATTATTATTTAATCTTTGGTTTTATAGTTCAGTCCTTATTCACCTCCAGGTCCTCCCTCCAACAGTTTTTCATTCCATTCCTTCTCCCCCATCTCCAAAATAATGTCCCGACCCAGACCCTAAAAGATCTCTCCACTCCCTGGGACCTCAGGTATGTAGAAGGTTAGGTTCATCTCCTCTCATTGAGGTGAGACCAGGCAGTCTTCTGCTGTATATGTGTCATATACATAAACTCATATCAGCGTGTTTATGCTACCTGGTGTGTGGCTCAGTGTCTGAACGATCTCCATGATGCAGGTTAATAGACTACTGGTCTTCCTATGGGGTCACCCATCTTCTCAGCTTCTTCCAGTTCACTTTTAAAAGTAAACTTTAACTGCAGTCGCTGACCTCATGACTCCTCTTCTTGAGGCCTCGGCATGTGTCCCTTCACCCATGGTTCTGACAATATGCTGATCACAGGCATGAAATCGGTAAGAAAATTTAGAACTTCCATTGTTGCCTCTTCTTCAAAGCCCAGAGTTGCTAAGCATAGTCCTTTCATGGTTTTGTTTATTGGTTTTATATATTCCTTCCAGAAGCTTCCATCCTATATTCTCCAAGCAGTTCTATGCACAGATATATAGGTACATAATCCAGTATTAACAACAATAACAACAGTTTAACCTACATCTGTTTTAGTTTAATTTGCATTGTTATAATAGAATATTTGAGTCTAAATAATGTGTAGCCAATAGAAGTTTTATAGCTCTGAAGGATGGCAAAGCAGAGGCCACAGAGAGTCTAGTAACTCCCTCCTTGAACGGTCATTTCAGAGAGAAGCTGGACGATGATAAATGTGCTCACAAGAGAGACACAAGGCTTAATATTTTCTATCAGGAACCTGCTTTCGTAATGTTTCACCAATCACCACAATGATTTTGATAGCTTGATCACTGGTGTTACTTAATCAGCCACTAGCCATCTCAGTGCTTATCACTTTTTCCTTGGTAATTACAGTTCTAACACTTGAGTCTAGTATATATCAAAGCCATACTAAATGATAGAAACAGCAGTAAACACATAAGGCATGATATCTCATCAAGATTTTTTAATGTACTTTATAATTAATTCATTTCTTGAATTCCATCCTATCCTTTTAATAACCCTCAGTGAGAGAAACTGAGAAATAAATTGTTGTAGTACATAGAAGTTAGCATCAAACATAATGTTTGGCTGATGGTTTGAAATGAGCTGTGATCTTTAAAAATTATCAGCGCATATGCTCACTGTTAGCAACGGTTGAAGAGAGTCTCTACTTTATCAGTTGAAGGTCTGTGGCCACAGAGCTGTGGTATTTATATGTGATGTATATTTTGGTCACGTTTGGAGATATTGAGTATATCAATAGGGTTCTGATGTAAAATATTTATGCCATCCCATGCCTATATATTTCAGGTATGATTTGGGCATGTAGCATACCACAGCCTTCTCACTACTCCACAAGAAGATGGTGTGTTCCTTGCTGCTTTTCAGTAACACATGCTTTCGAACCCTAACCATCCAGAAAGTTTGGTTACACATAACTGTGATTGTATTCAGTTATTGATATATGATTTAATATTTGGGTAGTTACTCAGTCCATGCTTTTCTTATAAGGTTTGAAGGTTCAAATTCTCATTATTTCTACAATTTAGCATTGAAGATTTCAGCTACATTGTAACTTTTAGGTGATTTGCCCAATTCTTAGTCACTTATTTAGTAGATGTATAATTCATTTAAATATATCTGAAAATTTCTAACCACTATATAAGTCAAAATCAAAATATATGCATTTGTTAAACTTGGAAGTTAGGGTTTACCTTGGAGTTTTATATATATATATATATATATATATATATATNTGTGTGTGTGTGTGTGTGTGTGTAACAAATTTTACATTACAAAATGATATATCAGAATAGTACTTAATAGTACTACTTAAGTATGGACCTGCAGGTTCATAGTCTATATTCCTTACTTGCTGTACACCTTTAACTTTTAAAATAATGATTATTAAGTTTATTTAAGAGTTTCTTTATTATATTTTTATTTTCATTAAATACAGATGCAATTTCTCAGATAATATATACTGATTGTGGCTTCCCCTCTCTATACTTCTCTCAGTCCTTCCATGCTTTCTGCCTATATGGTTTAACCCACTGCTGTTTCTCATTATACAACTAATAGGACTCTAAGGGATAATAACTAAATAAAATAAAGTACACTAAAATGTAATAAACATTTTTAAATGTAGTACATTATAATTGGATAACAGAAACACATAAAAGGAAAAAAGTCCAAGAGAAGGTAAAATAAACAGAGGACCACACTCAGGAAACTCACAAACTACTAAACTGGAACACATAGTATATATGCAAATGACCAGCAGGTTAAAAATAGAGTGAAAAAGTATTAAAAAATAAAATAAGTTAAAATAGAAACATTATAAAAAGCCCTTGCTCAACATTAAGAGATAAGACAAGGAACCTCCAAAGATGGCATTAAGCCTTTATTGGTCATTTACTGCTAGGCATGCAGCTTGTCCATAGAGTAGCTTGTTTCTTCGGTGAAACTCTATTGGAAAAAAACTAAATACTTATTTGCAAGTGTTTGTCAGTGGAGAATTGTTTGGGGGTTAAGGATAGAAGCATGTGTCCACTTCTCCCTTGATCTCCAGGACCCCAGCTGGTGCAGATCATGCAAGCCCCACATGGATTATCCTTCAATCTCTTGAATTCCTATTAGCTCCAATCAGGCTGATTTAGAGGCCTTTGTTTTCTTGGTATCCTACATCCATCCCCTCTGTCTCTTATACTCTTTTTTGTTGTAGTCAATCACCAACCCCAATAAGCCCATGTGAAAAACACAACACTCAGCTACAATATTTATATGCTGCATGTCTAGATTGGGCAGATTTACCCCTACACTTCTCAATCACCAGCTATGAGAACCCTTGCTACTTGTGGCTTCTCCAGGCCATGTGGTTCTGCTCTATCTTCCTCCAGCTCTGCTTTTCCATTCCACTGTCCAATCACAGGCTCTGTCCTTTATTTGGCCAGTTAACATGGGGAGAAGGTTCACATGAAATCACCTGATCCACTCCTCTGTGGCTGGGTCGGCCCCAGTTGAGGAAGCAAAATTAATATCAGAACACAAACAGCACCAGGACAACATGTAACATTTTCTGCTTTCTCCTTCACAGGTTTCTCTGAGCCCTGAGGGCAGAGATTTAATGTGGACCTCCCATTTAGGAATGAGTTTTTCAGGGTTTCTCACTCTCCGCATAACATTTGAATGTGCTTCTGTATTTGTTCCCATCTTCTGCAGGAGGAAGTATCTCTGATGATGGCTAGGCTAGGCACTGAGATATAAGTGCAGCAATATGTCAACATGAGTCATTATATTGCCTCCTTTTTCCTGTTGTTATTGTTGTTTTGCTTTGTTTAGAGGTATAGGACAGCAGGATCTGATTTTAGCCTAGTTCCTTGGACTATCTTAATCATATTCTTAGTCACCCAAGCAATATCAGGTATAGGGTCCTTCTCATGGAGTGGGCCTTAATTCAAATAAAGCAGTTATTTGCTTTTTCAATCCCCACAAGCTTTGTGCTATGATGGCACTAGTACAGCTTACCTAGGAACTGTTGTAGATCAAAGGGTTTGTGTTCACGATTCTCTTCTGGTAGCATGCAGAGTACGAAGGACAATAAAATGTAAACTGGAGCATCTATCTATGCTGGCTTCAGCTTGACTTCTCCATGTCAATACTTGTTTAGCTGTTTTATTCAGCAATGGGGCCCCCGCTGTCAATTTATTCATGGCAACCATTATTCCTGACCATGTGAAGGGCTGTATGAGAAGCCTAACAGAATCTGTAAAAGATTTTGGCAAGTATCTATCTATAATATTCATGAAGGGAAAATAAATTCTTTTTCTACACACATAGTTTATGTAGGTTTTCCAATAGCCAGTACTTTGTGGGCAACATATAAATATATAGTTGGCTCTCAAAGATGACTTTTACTATGGTTATAATTCTTGCTTTTATATGCCACAAGATTAATGAATTATATGATTTTCATTTCTATTTGTATCTCTCAAAGAGGACTTTTAATTTTTTTTAACGATTCCACATTAGAATTTCATCTGCACTTTGTAAGAATAATTGGAGCCTATAATTTTCCTTCAGCTCAGAATTACAATATAACTTATGAACCATGCTTTGGAAAATAATAGCACTGTCATTATTAATTTATTATATTTGATCTTGATCCTACTTTCTTTTGATTTGACAAGGGTTACCTTTGTCATTTTTGTGGGATAGTCCAATGTGAGGATACATGAATTTTATACCAATACTCATGATATGAATCATTGAATCATAGACTCTATTACTTCCTCAAAGTAGGAATAACTGAGATGAGTGGATGCATTATGGTAACCACTTTGTGCTGTCTATTCACCACTGTGATAGAAGCTAAACATAAAGTAAAAATAAGTTATCAACACATCACCATACGCATTTTGTTTCATATGGTATGGGAAGATTGTCCCAAAGAGAAGAGAGAATTCTAGTACTCTTATTCATGCCTCAGTAACTTCTGAGAGCATGCTGTTATTTGACTGAAGGCAGGCATGACTTGGTTATCAACAGAACATTAAGTAGCAGGGTAAACATGCGAGTTGTGGTGAAGATGGTTGGTTTTGGTATAAAATAAAAGAATGGCAAATTCTTCGCTAGTTAGCCTCCTGACACAGGACTGCCAAAGGAAATAGGAAAAATGTGTCTCACAGGAGTTTGAGACTTGCTGATATTTTGTATGAGTAGAAGCCAGTTCAGTTCTAATAATTAATAAGAATATTAATTGTGATTTTAAAAATAGAGGAACAAGAATCAATGATTTTTCTCATTTGGTGCCTGATGATCAGACATGGGATTAATACTAGTTGTGAATGGAAAGACCTGAGAATTGAAGCTCTATAGGTTAAAGAGAGTGGCTACTATTGGGGATGTGTATTGTACTGGGGCTGTGAAGAGGACAGCAATCATGAGACTGGGCTGATGAGATATGGTTTTTCCATATTTTAAGATAACAATATGATTTATAGGCCCATAAAAATATGTAAGTCTCATTCACTAAACATTCATTTCCTTAATATGTAGTGATTAAATATTATTTTTTTACCTTTACATTTTAAAATTATTATTTTTCTTTTTATGCTGATATTAATTTTTTTGTTTAAAATATAAAGAGTCACTGACATGAAGCATCTGCTTTTCTAGGCACTTTCTTTGTGCCAGAAATGCTTGAATGAATCCAGCAGGTCAAAACATCTAACCTTCTGGCACTTTCTTTGAGAATGAGAATAGGAACACTGTTTCATAGATCATTAATAATTTTGAGGGTTTCAAAATAAGAACTGTGAGGCTCCAGTCATGAGTCATAGCTCTACATGCATCCCTGGAAGCCTGTTGTCACCAGGGAAAACCAGGTGAGATCCTCAAACCCTAATACCCTTCCTTCTGGGCCCCATGGAAAGCCCAGCAGCTCTGAAGTCTTCCTCATCCCCTCTGTGCTCCATTTTATTGCCCACACCTCTACCTGTAATCGCAGAGACATGCTTCTATCAGGTACCACCAACTTTACCTGTGTTGTCAGTTGCCTTCTGCCATCAGGGACTATCAAGCCTGCCAACACTTGAGAAAACCAGATAGCTAAAGACATCATAGGAACACAATCAGCAAAAGCCAGGGCAATGTGCCCCCACTGGAAATCATTAAACCTACTACCTACTACCTAATGTTTATACATGTAAAGAGTCACTAGTATATGTTTATGATAATCCACAATTAGTAAGTGATATTTAGCAGTTGTGACATTTATATACGTGTATTTTTTGCAGTTTTAATAAGTCGATCAATCTTGCTCATTTCTACTTAACATAATGTAAGCATGAAAACTGTAAAATACTTTATGACAGCACATAATTCTGGAAAAATAAATAATCTCTTTGCTAAAGTTCATTGAGTTGATTTGCGAACCATTTTTCTTTGTTCAGTAATAAAATCCTCTTATGATTTGCAGTGGTGAGTTGAATAATTCATCTCAGTAAAGTAGTTTCTTAAGTTAAAAATAACACCTTGTATCAGCTAACTTTAATTAAGTAGCATTCTTCCCAAATGATAGACATTTCTTTGAGATTTTTGTTTGCTTGCTTGCTTTCTATTTGTTGTTTATTTTTGCAGAGTATCTGCCATGCTGCCTGACTCAGCTTGCTTTTTCATAGAGAACCAAGGTTACCTAGAGCTTCCAGACCAGCTTTTACTGTCTCCTAAGTGCTGGGGCCACAGGGTCTAGGACACGACATCTAAGGTTTTGACACAGAATTCCTAAGACAGTACATTTACTTATATATTTTAAAGGATCAAATTAATACCACCACATGTATTTTCAAGTTATCAAGAGAATCAATATACATTTCCATGTTTCATATTATCTCTAAAACCACTGAAATGCTGTAATATTTATTTAAAACTGAATATTCTGTGGCTTCTCTATTCAGATCTTGAGTATTAGACCCTGCCTTTTTTTGTTTTCTCCAAGGTCATTTCAATTTTATGTAATAAAGATGTTTAATGAATCACTTATGTATGTGGATCAAAAGACAGAGCATACATGAGTTGGTAGAAGGATAAAGAGGTCTATCTTATCTTTCTATATAAATCATAAAAGGTTGAGGACTTTGGGATAGACCATGAGGACACACAAAATATTGGGCCCTACTGTAAGTATATGTAACCCCAGTGATATGGAAGCTAAGAGTTAAGCCACTCCTGGCTCCTGGCCATTCAGTCTGGTCTAAACAGCAATACCCAAATTCCAGTGAGAGACTCTGTCCTATAAAATAAGAGAAAAATGAATAAACTTGAACATACACATGTCTTTCACATAATTTCTTAAAATACTTTATCATTCACCTATGTAGTAAAGAAAATGATTATTTTAATAATATTTTTAAGATATAAAATATATTTTAATTATACCTAGCAGAATTTTGATGATTAACATTTTCAATTTGGTGGCACCAAGTAGCCAGTATGACAAGTTTATGCATATATATGTGAAGAAATTTCAACTAGGGAAAAACAGACGTAGGAAGAAGATTGTTAATATTGGTGGCATTAGTTCAGATCAACAACAACAAAAAAATAAAGCTGAACAACATCTTTCAAATTTCTCTGCAGTGATGCATTGTACATGCTTGGGCAATGGAGTGGCACTATAAGGAGGTATAGCCTTGTTGAAGTAGGTGTGTCATTGTGCATGGTCTATGATAACCTTGTCCTAGATGCCTGGAAGACAGACAGTACTCTGCTAGTAGCCTTCAGATGAACTCTCAGCTCCACCTGTACCATGCCTGCCTGGATGCTACCATGCTCCTGACTTAATAATAATCAACTAAACTCTGAACCTGTAGGCCAGCCCCAATTAAATGTTGCCCTTATAAAAGTTGTCTTGGTCATGGTGTCTTTTCACAGCAGTAAAACCCTAACTAAGACATCTGCTTTCTGTTGTAGCTACAATGTGACCAGACTCCTTAAGGTCCTATGGCCATAACTTCCTCTCTAGGACTGATTGCATCTTCACACTGCATGGCAGTATAAACTATACCTTATTATGTTGCTTTGTCTTATATTTTTGTCACAACAATGAGGAAAGTAGCTAATATAATAACCCAGAGTATGCAAACAATATACCAAATAGAAAGACACTAAAGACAAGTTAGTATAATTTAATTTTCTCATATTCAAACATTCATTAAGTCTCAAACATTGTTTTGCAATGTATATGATGAATGGATATCTATGTAGAAATACATATTTGACTTTATATTATCTAATTCAAAATAAAGGTCACATAACTGATTTCTAGACAAGCTCTCAATATAGTTTATATTGTAGCATTAGCTTGTACATACACATACTCACATATGTATGTATGTGTGTATTTGTGTATATACAATGAATGAATCACATTCATTTCTTGAATTTTTATGAAGCATGCATTTTTATAGCTGTGACTTAATTGTGAAAATATTTAAAGAGTTATAGTTTCATTTTTAATTTTAATAAATTTCATTTCAAAAGCCATACAACTTTATATAATTTCAGCCACAATCAATATGTATGTCATATCAACATGTAATTCAAAATAACATAAGTTAATAAATAATCATCATGTGTTATTCTCCATGAAAAAGTAGTAAGTAGCTGGGCAGTGGTGGCGCAAGCCTTTAATCCCAGCACTTGGGAGGCAGAGGCAGTTGGATTTCTGAGTTCGAGGACAGCCTGTTCTACAGAGTGAGTTCCAGGACAGAAACTCTGTCTCGAAAAGAAAAAAAAAATCGAAACAAAACAAAAAGTAGCAACTAAGTGACAAGAAAATCAATTTACCAAACTCCTAGGAAGTCACACCTGTTAAGCATGAACATGAGTTTTGAGTTATTAGTTTAAAACATATATTCCCTATGATTTTTGAAAACAGATTAAGTGGAAAAGAAACTCACAGACATTCATTCATTCACCCAAAACACAGAATCTACAAAGAAGTAATTGTAATAATGAGGTAGAAATAAAAGAATAGAATTTTTTTCTGTTTTAATGTAAACAAAGTAATTTCTCATGTATAACAAAATGATGTATGAGCAAATGTGAAGGCTGAGAAGATAGAAAGAATTCCAAAGAATCCATGATAAAAGCAATGAAGACACAAACCTAAGCACATGATTGAATTCCCCCCCAAACTACAGTGGTCTACTTGGGGAGCATAAATGAAGGAGTTGGGAGTGAGTGTATGGCTCATTTGGGGTTCACAGATGAGGTCTACTTGCCAGGGAAATGTCAACAACAAGCAAAATGTCCCATATACCAATAGAGTTTTAAAGATCAGCTTTCATGGATGCAGGTTATAGAAATATAAATACAATAGCATAAAATGTCTCCCATTCAAGACAGAGAAGACAAGCTCAAAAGTCATATTTTTAACAAACACACCTTAAAAAGTAATGAACTTCCAAATAATGCATCTGTGTTTCTCATTCAAGTATCCCCCACAAAGCACAAAAATCCTGAATAAGGGTTATGGTTTCTGTGGTAATTGAAGATTAAAATAACAAGGACATGTACCTCCGACATACAGCTTGGAGGCCACATGAACCTGACCATCTGGATGACACAAGGAATCCTTTCTGAATGTTCCTGAATGTAAATATTGCCTGCACATCTGCAAGTTGTATCAGCTACTTCTCCTTCTGACCTCCCTTGCATACGTGTCAAACTTGTGACCTCTATACCTAATGAGAAAGAAAGAGATATTGAAAGGAATAATATTCTAATTGCCCTTCCCTCTTGTGAATTTACCAGTTGTGAGGTCATGCTACTGTGCAGAAAATAAAGGTACTGTGCATCTTCCATCAAGCAGGACTAGTAATCTGCGTAAACAAATTAAATTATTGTTTCTTTTGGTTGATACTTACAGCTCATAGTTTATTTTTTAGCAGTGCTAACTTAAATATTTTTTTCTAATAAATACATAGCTACGAAGTATTACATGACAGAAGGTGAAATTACAAGTCTAGCAAAGAGGAAAACTTTTGTTCAGAATGTATAACAACTTGCATCTTGAAATCAGAGTTGAGATCAAAGACATCTTCATACTGTGAGACTTCCCTTTAGTGCTAATGGTATTTGGAATAATTTCATATACAAAAGAAGGTGAACTTGAAGTAAAGTTTGATCCACTTGTTATCATTTATAGGTTCAAATTGAAGCAGCTATCAATCCACAGAAAATCATAATCATATTTATTCATTGTCTGAATTCTAGTTTACATGAATAATTTTTCCATCAGCTTCGCAGGAAGTCAGTGCTACTGGATTTCATCTGGGAACTCTCTGCTGCTCTTCATCTAGTGAATACTTGAAGAAACTATTCACATTTTTCAAAAGGTTTGGATGATAGCTAATCTAGATACCTATATAGATAATTTTATCTATACTAAAAATTATTACAAACTTTTTGTGACCCCAAAAGTTCCACCAGAGAATTTCTAAACCTGATAAACAACCTCAGAAAAGTAGCTGGATATAAAATTAACTCAAAGAAATCAGTGGCCTTCCTCTACACATAGGATAAACAGGCTAAGAAAGAAATTAAGAAAACAACACCCTTCAGAATAGTAACAAATAATATAAAATACCTTGCTGTGACTCTAACTAAGCAAGTGAAAGATCTGTATAAGAACTTAAAGTCTCTGAAGAAAGAAATAGAAAAAGATCTCAGAAGATAGAAAGATCTCCCATGCTCATGGATTTGCAGGATTAATATAGTAAAAATGGCCGTCTTGTCAAAAGCAATCGACAGATTGAATGGAATCCCCATCAAAATTGCAACTCAATTCTTCATAGATTTGGAAAGAGCAATTTCCAAATTCATAGGGAATAACAAAAAACTCAAGGTAGTGAAAACTGTTCTCAATAATAAAAGAACTTCTTGTGGAATCACCATCCCTGACCTCAAGGTGTACTCCACAGCAATTGCGATAAAAACTGCATGGTATTGGTACAATGACAGGCAGGTGGATCAACGGAATAATAGAATTGAAGACCCAGAAATGAAGCTACACACCTATGGTCACTTGATCTTTGACAAAGGAGCTAAAAATCGTCCAGTAGAAAAAAGACAGTACTTTCAACCAATGGTGATAGCTTAACTGGCAGTTAGCACATAGAAAAAAGCAAATTGACCCATAATTATCTCCTTGTGCAAAGCTCATGTCGAAGTGGTTCAAGGACTACCACATAAAACCAGACACACTAAAAGTTATAGAAGAGAAAGTGGGGAAGAGCCTTGAAGATATGGGCACAAGGGGAAAATCCTGAACAGAAAACCAATGTTTTGTGCTTTAAGATCAAGAATTGACAAATGGGTCCTCATAAAATTTGCAAAGCTTCTGTAAGGCAAAGGACACCGTCAATAAGACCAAAAGGCAGCCAACAGATTAAGAAAAGATCTTTACCAATCCTAAATATGATAGAGAGCTAATATCAAATATATACAAAGAACTCAAGAAATTAGACTCTAGAGAACAAAATAACCCTATTTTTTTTTAAAAAAAAATGGGATTCAGAGCTAAACAAAGAATTCTCAATTGGGAATACTGAGTGTCTGTGAAGCACTTAAAAAAAAAAAGTTCAACATCCTTACTCATCAGGCAAATGCTAATCAAAACAACCCTAGAATTCCTCCTCACACCAGTCAGAGTGGCTAAGATGAAAAACTCAGGTGACAGCAGATGCTGGCGAAAAGTGGAGAATGAGGAACACTCCTCCATTGCTGGTGGAATTGCAAGCTTCTACAACCATTCTGGAAAACAGTTTGTCATTTTCTCAGAAAATTGGACATAGTACTACCTTAAGACCTAGCAATACCACTCCTGGGCATATTTCTAGAAGATGCACAAACATGTAATAAGGACACGTGCTCCACTATGTTTATAGCAGCCTTATTTATAACAGCCAGAAGCTGGAAAGAACCCAGATGTCCGTCAACAGAAGAATGGATACAGAAATCGTGGTCCATTTAGACAATGGAGTACTATTCAGCTATTAAAAACAATGAATTTATGAAGTTCTTAGGCAAATGGATGGATCTAGAGGATATCATCCTGAGTGAGGTAACCCATTCACAAAAGAACACACTTGATATGCAGTCAACGATAAGTGAATATTAGCCCAGAAGCTCAGAATACCCAAGATTCAATTCACAAACTGCATGAAACTCACAAAGAAGGAAGACCAAAGTGTGGATACTTCATTCCTCCTTAGAAGGGGGTACAAAAACAGTCATGGAAAGAGTTACAGAGACAAAGTGTGGAGTAGAGACTGAAGAAATGACCATCTAAAGACCGACTCACCTGGGGATCCATCCCATAGACAATCACTAAACCCAGACACTATTTTGGATAACAACAAGTGCTTGCTGACAAGAGCCTGATATAGCTGTTTCCTGAGAGGCTCTGCCAGTGCCTGACAAAAACAGAAGTGGATGCTCACAGCCATTCATGGACTGAGCACAGTGTCCCCAATGAAGGAGCCAGAGAAAAGACCCACAAAATTGAAGGGTTTGTAGCCCCGTAGGAGGAACAACATTATGAACCAACCAGTACCCCCAAGAGCTCCCAGGGACTAAACCACCAACCAAAGAGTATACATGTTGGGACTCATGGCTCCAGCTGCACATGTAGTAAAGGATGGCCTAGTTGGTCATCAATGGGAGGAGAGGCCTTTGGTCCTATGAAGATGCTATGTCCCAGTGTAGGGGAATGCCAGGGCCAGGAAGCAGGAGTGGGGGTTGTCATAGGGGGAAGGGATTTTGTGAGGGGAAACCAGGAAAGGGGATATTATTTGAAATGTAAATAAAGAAAAATTCAATTAAAAAATGAAAAAATATAAAAGAAATTCACACATGACTGATGAGTATGTGTTGTCCAGTCACTTGCTTATATTCACTACTTTATAATTTAATTTGATTGTCATTTCTCCTTTTTATTGTACTCTGCTACCATTTTGGGAATGGGAAACAGAGATGCAGTGTAATACATTGTGCAGATTCTCTGACACAGTTGTTGAAGAGGCTTGCTCAAGAAGACTGTTTAGGATTCTCATTCCATATGCTTGACTGTGCATATGGAATTATCTGAATTTGTGGCTTCCAAATGCATATGTTGAAACCTTATGTCCACTCTGATGTACCAGGAATTGTATGCTGCAGTAGTGTGCTACAGTAGTGTGGAGTTCTTAAGAATAAAATTGATCGATTCTTAAGGAACTGAGGAGTTTAAGGCATGAGAACATAGTGTAGAACTCCTCCTTTCTTAACTAGGCAGATGGTAGCACTGATAATATGGGAACTTTTATCTTGCATTCCTTAGACTCTCAGACATAGGAAAAAAATCCGGACTGCAGTATGTGACAATTGGTATAGCAGTCTGTGTTACCTAAATTCGGTAGAGAGAAGTGCATGTTTTCATGATTAGTTCACTATCTTAATTTTTCCATTAAAGGTTATTACAGGGCATAATCTCTCTCTCTCTCTCTCTCTCTCTCTCTCTCTCTCTCTCTCTCTCTCTCTCTCTCTCTCTCTCTCTCTGTGTGTGTGTGTGTGTGTGTGTGTGATAAAAATGGTAAAGCAATCCCTGGTTTGCACAATAGACAGAAAATCCAAATAAATTTAATCATTTATGCTTGGGGTTTCCTATATTACTCTGATGTGGTTAGAAATACCTGGGTAGAAATATAGTTTTTGGTTTTAAACCTAAAAATTAAGACGAAGGTTTTCAAAACCTAAGGAGAAATAAGTAAATTGGATAGAAGGAAGTCATTTACTTATCTATCCTGAAAAGAACCACAATATATTTGTATATAAATACTTTGTGAAGAAATAAATGTGGGTTTTGGTAACTTTCTCCTGATTGGCTATTTATCCTTCTAATGCAAAGAACTATTGAGATTCTGAGGGAAGTCTAGGCTAATGGAGTTCTAGAAATTCCAGAAACCCACTAAGGAAGGTGAGGGGCAAATCTATGAATTTTCAGCTTTATAGGATCGTGAATGTCAGGTGTGCAGTGCTGTATAAACTTCAAGTTATTTTCTAGGGGTTGGGGATAAGACTGAATGTTTCCCACAAAAGAATTAGAATATGAGTTTTGATCCTTAGAACTCACGTAAAAAGTTGATGTGTTGTCATATACATGTTATCTCCACAAATAGGATAGTGGAGAGTTGTTCCCTGGAGTGGTAAGCAAGCTACTTTAGGAAATGAGTGTGCTCTGTGTTAAGTGAGAAACTCTGCATGAAAACTTACAGTGAACACCACCTGAGGAAAATTCCTGTTGTCAAACATTGATCTACACTCATAACACACACACACACACAAACACACACAGAGAGAAGGAGAGAGAGAAAGAGAGAGAGAATTAAACACAAACATTCTATATAAATATTATCTCATTAGATTTCAGTGAAAATAAAAGAAGAGATAAAGAAACAATTATTAGATGCTGAAGAGGAATAAGATTGTTTTTTATGATTGATTTACAGCTCTGGAATGTAAAGCTCAAGGAGTTTTAAAAAACCCTTTGTTTTTTCATGTTTGGTCACCAATGTTATGCTAGATCAAGGTCCATACATAGACTGCTGCTTTCAAGACATGAGAACAGGTTCATAATTAAACTGTTAATTATTGTCTGGTTCCCTATGGCTTAGGTTTGAGATATATTGCTCAAATTCACTCAGATACAGATACTTTCAGCTGGGTCACAGAATCTCTTTAGTTTGTAGCGTTAATATTAATCAAACTAAAAATAATATTAATTTTCTCTATTTTCACTAAATATTCATAATACTGTTGATAAGAGTAGAGTGAAAAATGTAAATTTGATCTTAGTGTTTAATTGTAATACTTAGTTTCCTATTTTCTGTAATCCTAATCTTTATGCCAATGTTTTTATTTTATTATCACTTACAGGCCAGGTACCAAGCTTTCTCATCCCAATAGACAAACTAAAATTAATTTATCAAATAAGCTATAGCAGTGCTCTATTAAAAAAAATCTCTACTTTACTTTTTCATTATATAAAACAGACAAAAATAAATAAATGTACTTTGAAAGTAGAAAACTCTCCAAGATATTGATCTTAGATAATTTAAAATAATGAAGAATGGTTTCTGGGAAGTGAATTGATAAATATTAATTCTGCCTTTTACACATTTATGTTAGTCAGTTCAAGCTTGACTAAAGAAACTTCTCTAACTTCAGTTATGCATCGTTATACGTTTTCCTGCCAGAGTCAGCCTGCACACTCATCCCTGTCTATCCCTCACTCACAGTGAAGCATGTCAGGGGCAACGAGCAGCGGAGCAGAATTTGCTTTAGGAAATTTCTCCCTCCTCTATGCTTCATTGCTTCCTGTCTTGACCTAGGGAAGATACCAGCATTTCACAGTGTGCACATCAAACATTTTACAGTCAACTGATGGTCAAGTGCAGGGGGACAGAGAAGCTATTGCTATAGTGTTTAATAAACCAGACATAATCCGTAGTTTATAAGAAATGGGCAAAAGCAATGTTAATCTAAATATTCAGTGAAAAACAAATATCTCTTTGAGCTAGTCACTTAAAAACAATAGAGATATAATTTTTAAATGGTGTGAGAATATGGTCGAAAACTTAGAATGAATGAGATAGCTATAATATGCAATTGAATTGATACTTATGATGTCTTTATAAAGTAAGGGAGAGTGAATTTTCTATTTTTATGAGATGATCCCTGTGTAGGAAACATAATTATTAACAAAACTGATTGAGGTCCAGCAAACTTCTTCATAAGTGCAGAGCTGTAAGAAAATAATGATTATGAGCAGGCAGTAAACCAGAGTGTGATGTGCATCCATGACTACAGCAAAAGCTGTCAAGACAAAAGGCAATGTTCTCTATATAAAGCCAGACTGATACAAACCAGGCACATGTACCCAAGGTAAACAATGAGCCACACTCAATACAGATGACACGATCAATTGTCATGGATAATTCATCTTATATGTACCTGATAGTTGAAAAGCCAGCTCTGTGTATTTGCTAATTATCTTATTCCAAAGGAAAATATTTTTTTCACTGCCTTATGACAAGACAGAATTTTGTAACAATAGGACACCCACTGAAGTTAGTTAGAATGTTCCTTACACAAGAAATTAAGAGACAAGAAATTGTATTTCTTGATGATTCATTTTGAAAGATGTAGTTCCTTATCTTTGAGAAAGACATTTTGAAAATAAGGTAACCCAGTCCTAGTAAAATAAAAGATTGTCATGTATGTCAGAATAACAGAGCAATGACTTCAAATTGCAACAATAAAAGAAAGAAATGCTCTTTTCTTTTTAAATATTATTATTATTTCTGTGTGTGTGCATGCATACATGTGTGTGTGAGAGTGTATATGTGTGCGTGTGTGTGTGTGTGTGTGTGTGTGTGTGTGTGCATGTGTGTGTGTGTGCATGGGTGCATGTGTGTGTGTGTGTGTGTGCATGTGTGTGTGTGCGCGAGGGTGCATGTGTGTGTGTGCATGTGTGTGTGTGCATGTGTGTGTGTGTGCGTGGGTGCATGTGTGTGTGTGTGTGTGTGTGTGTTTTCTGTATAACATATGATTGGAAGTCAGAGGACTAATGGAGATACTTCTATCCTTCTATCTGCACTAGAGTTTTCAGAATAGACTTTTCTGACAGAATCATGTCATCTGCTTTCTTCTCTTATTTTCCATATGAAGAGTTAAACTTAAATTTTATATGTGATGATCTTTATATTAAAAGTAGATTTTCATTTCCATGAAGATTTTTAGGTTTCCAACACATTCTAATGAATAATGTCAAAGGTAAAGATTAATTTTATATAAAGTTCTTTATAAGTGATATTTGTTCTCAGAAATACTCTGAATGATCTTATTAACATCTGTTCCTTGTTAGTAGTAATTGCTGCTCTTCTAGAAAGTTTATAATAACAGTGGAAGGGAAACAAGAGCTCTCATGATCCCTACTAAGGATCAGGGCTAATAGCCTTTCATGTTCAAGTGGGATTATGTTTTGAATCTTCTGTGCTTCGGAGTAAATTGTGTAGATATGTATAGTATTTCACTAAACAAAGTTAAATAATAAATTTTCATTTTATATGAAATTATAAATACTTCCAATTCAAAGCTAGTTTTACTAAAGGAGATGAAACTTAAGTGATGTGTTTCTCTTTTCTTTCACAGAGCCAACTTAATGAAACACTGACATTGACAATTTCCTAGCAAAAGCAGTGAAATGGAATATACATGTAATAACCAAGGATGTCATATCTATTTACATTTAAATGATAGTATCCTTTTGTCAGAGATAGAGTCTCACATAGAGCTTCAGGGTCTGAAAATAATGAGTAACTCTAGATAGATGAAGTCTGGATTCAAGTTGGCAGGTAGTGACTGAATCTCACACATCAGATGTTTTCGGTCACACACACCCAAATGTTTCTGAATCCCATATACACACAGTAGCTATCATTTCTTAATGTGAAACATATGGTCCTATGTGCAATTGCTTGCCTATGCACTTTTGCTAGAAATAGAAAAAATAGATTTTAATGGTAATTTTTACTGTCGCACTTAGAAAATGACTAAATCCATTTGTTCATAACTGTACAAAGGGTTGAGCCCTGAAACAATTTGGTTATGGATTCATCCTTGTTTTTCAGACCAAGTCTGGATATCTTTGTGCTGCTGCTGTGTGTTTCAGTGAAGTGGTTTTGTTAGTATTCACCACATTACCTATCCAGTCTTGAAGAGTGTGACTTCAAGAGCTAATAATTCTCACAATAAATCTATTTTAAAACATCCATGGACCCAATGAACAAGAATATTACATTTGTTCTCTACGTTTTTACTCTTAAGACATTTATGTATATCTATCCACCTCTCTCTCTCTCTCTCTCTCTCTCTCCCTCTCTCTCTCTCTCTCTCGCTTGCTCGCTCACTCGCTTGCTCACTCTTTTTCTCTCTCACATAACTCTCTCTTTGTGTCTGTATGTTTGTGATGTACTTGTGTGTGTGTGTGACTGTGTATTAAGATGGTGAAATTGATGTAGCAGAATATTTAAAATGACAGCAAGATCAATTCAGGCCCTGTCTTTCTACAATAGATACTTTAATGCCATGATTGTCTAAATGTTAGTGTGTTTATTAAATCTTACCAAAAAACACTGAAACAATGTTATAATATTATTTAAAATATTACCCAATTTTACTTTATTAATGCCACTAACTTACTAATAGTTTAATTAAAATCTAACTATATTTTGGAATGTCTTCACAGAACTATAGCATTTCTTGGTTTTCTTTCTTCCTTCCTTTTTTTCTTTTTGTCTTTTTTTTTTTTTTTTTTTTTTTTTTTTTTTTTTTTTTTTTTTTTTTTTTGAGAAACAGCTATTGTCGATTCAAATTTGAAATGATTTAGAAGTAAATGATTCCTTTACTTGTTAGCAAAGGAGTCATGGGGTGTGAATTGGAAGGCAGAAGCATAAAGCAACAATGTGCCTGGAGTTTAGCTAGATTTCCAACCAGAGTAGATAAGCACAAATCCAGAGAAGCACACCATGCAATGCCACAGTCTGCGAAAGAGACTGCATCTCCTCTCCTCTCAGTCTAGGACTGGTATCATGCACAGTAACCTAAGGTCATTGATCTGTATTAGAAGTTGGTATAGTAGCTTTCCTGACATGGGATTTTTCAAGAACATAGTAATGAAAATGAAATAACAACTTTTGTAATAAAGGAAAGTAAAACAAAACATAGAACAATCTTTTACTAAACCACTTTTTAAGCTGATAAACATGCTGGACAGTAGTCCAAATGTATAGAGATATGTGAAATATGTTTGTACTGAAGAGAAAACTATTCAGAAGTGTGGACACTAGTTATTTCTTTTCTATTATCCATGTAATTAGAGTAAACTTGTGGAACTTTAATGTATACATATATGCCTCCACTTATAATCAAGAAATATCTATGCCATGCTCATTTAATCTCACCAATGGGGCTTTCTAAACAAGAGCTATAGAAGCTGACACTGATAGATGTGCTAACATGGATGAGGAGTGTTCAGGAGGACCCAAAGCAATATAGAGATCTAAAGGGAACAGTGGGATAACAAGAGCAAGAGAACTAGTCTTACCCAATGAAATGCATACCAGTTGGTTCCCCAATACCAAATGGTCAGTCATGAAAACATAGTGTTCCTCAAGGATGTCCACACTAATTGATTATCCAATACTCCAATACCAAATAGTCAACACTGAAAATACTCAGAAAAGTAATATTATATAGACTAAGCAGGTTGTTTTTATATATTTAGAAAATATTCATCTATCTAGATGTGTGTATGCGTGCATGTGTCACAGAATTTAAAACATTAGACATCATAAATTTGGGGGAAAAAAGCAAGGAGCAGGTTAACATGGAAGTTTGGGAGGGAGATTTGATGTATTTTAAAAATGATCTAACAAAATAAATAATATAAAAAATATTAATAATACGATTGCAAAGTTGGGGAATTGTCATGATACTATGGAAAAATAAAAGAATAGCTTGTTTATATTAGTGTGTAACTAATACTTAAAGTTTCCGAGATGCTAAAAAAATAAAAGTTCATGAAAGGTCATCAACTAGTTCTTATTGATTTTTGTCTTCAAATTAAAGTACTGTGTATTTGAATACAGTCCCTGTTAGCATTCCTTCTAGGCTCTGCTCAACAGTTACCTGGCTACAGCCATGTAGGCCTGGTTCACCATAAAGGGGTTGATTGCTCCATTACACTCTTTCATTCTTGCTGACTCTCTTCTCTCCATGATCCCTTTCTCCCCTCTCTATTCCCCCCTCCTTCCCCTCCATGTGTTCCTGGTCCTGCTCCCTTCCTCCCTCTCTCCCTCTTTCTCTCTATCCTCTCCATTCCTTGCTGATACCTCAGGGGTAAGGGAAACCTCAACACAGCCCATAGAGACACCCCTCTCACTCTTATCTCACCATATCTTGCTTTATATAACATTATCTTGGCTTTGTCTTTTTACAGGACACAACATTCCCAATGTGCTGGGTTTGGTGTTCTTTGATTTTAATTTTAGTTGGGTTTTGGTGGAATTTGATTGAAGATGAAACAGTGAAGATGAGTCTTCTACTGACGCTTTTGTTACTATAGGAATGACAGGAGAAGCCTCCGTCACCACCCCACATAAGTGATAGCTAAAAAACAAGTATGCTACATGTTCAGCATAGCATGTCCGGGAAACATCATTCTTAAGACAATAGTATAAAAATCTCCACAAGATCAGCTCTTTTAAATCATTGTCTGTGCTTCTAAAAACTATAAGGAGAAATACATTTGATTATTTTTGCAGATATATATAAACATCAGGGAAATGAAAAATAAATCATTATTTGGGAAAAACCACAGTCTTCAATCTGACATCAAAAATGTTACCATGGACTACACCCATATATGTCAAAAGTGAGTTTATAAACAGGGAAACAAATGTTTCAAAGGTATTTGGTCTCCTTAACAGAAGAGGAAAATTGGAAAGAGAATCCTACAGTGTAGTAATAGAAATAAGAATAGCCTACTCCTATTTTATTTTATTCATTATTTCTGTACACCCTCAATATAATTGTCTTCATGCTTATGTCAAAATATGTATGTTCAAATGACACAATCATTTCTGATTATTATGTTTGTATTCTTTTTCCTATTATTTTATATTTTACAATGGGCATTTTTTATTTTTTGCATTTCTTGGTGCATTTAGGTTAATTGTATTAGTCAGGGTTTCTATTCCTGGACAAAACATCATGACCAAGAAGCAGTTGGGGAGGAAAGGGTTTATTCAGCTTACACTTCCACTTTGCTGTTCATCACTGAAAGAAGTCTGGACTGGAACTCAAGCAGGTCAGGGAGCAGGAGCTGATACAGAGGCCATGGAGGGATGTTCTTTGGTGGCTTGCTTCCGCTGGCTTGCTCAGCCTGCTCTCTTATAAACCCAAGACTACCACCCCAGAGATGGCACCACATACAAGG
>NC_034593.1:41432261-41453550 GCF_900095145.1 Mus pahari
CTATATCAGGGTCCCTTCAGCAGAATCTTGCTGGCATGTATATTAGTATCTGGGTTTGGTGGCTGATGATGGGATGGATTCCCGGATGGGGTAGTCTCTGGATAGTCCATCCTTTCATCTTAGCTCTAAATTTTGTTTCTGTACCTATATCCTTTCATGGGTATTTTGTTCCTTATTCTGTCTTTGCTTTCTACTCTTTCATTTTTCAATTACTCTGAAATCAACTTTAATCGCCACCAAGTGTTCCCTGAATGTGAATTAAGGTTGGATGCATTTTAGGCAAAAATAATGTTTTTGCAGGTCAAAGTTTATCACTAGATAAATTTATCAAAATCTAAGAAGAGGTTCCACATGATGCAGCCATCATTTTAGCCCCAACATATCAACTAGCATGAATGCACACTATTCACCATATTACTACTCTAACTCTCTCTCTGAAACCCTTTCTCCTTGCCCAACTTACCCATTAAGAGGTTATGTACATTTTCATTTTTATAAACATTGCAACTCTAACTCTAACCCTAACCCTAACCTTATATCACATATGTTTGTTCTTACACATTGCTCCTGTATCACTGCAGTGAAATGGCATCTCCAGAATAATTTCTTCATCTCCCAAGTGTTTTCTATGCCTTGTTTCCCCATCTCCCATAATGTGGAAGCCCGTACTCCTGTACTAGAGTGGTTTGTTCATCAATATCATTGTTCTCATTTGCTTTCCATGGTTTCCTGGCTGTTCTGTGTTCTAAATGAGAAGTTGACAAATGCAGCCTCCACATGGGTTCATAAGGTTTTGTTGTAACAAGGTGTGTCTTTTAACATTTTATTATATATTGCTTCTTTCATTCATAAAATAAAGAAGGTAAATGCAGCAGAGACCCTTTGCCTTCACAGATCAAATACCTATATTTTTCTACAAAATGATAATAGTGTGCTTGAAGGCTTCATTTCCTGATTCCCATTTCTTTCCCACCCTCTTCCTCTCTTTCTTCCTTTCTTTCCTTCTTTCTTTCAGTCCTTCTTATTCCTTCATTTAAGGAGTTGAGGAAAATAATTGTATGGTGAAAATACAGTAGAAGATTAATTTATGTTAATTTCCTACAATGTACATTGGTCATATTGACCTGTATTCCTCATCCTACCTCCTCAGCCATCTGTCCCTATGTACTTATGTCCCCAATTTTTGTCCACTTATTTGTTTATTCTAAATCTATTGAGTCTAATACATGTGAGCTGCATTCTTCTGCTTTTAGATTATCCATTATAGTATTGTTGATAAACAAAACTCTAAAGGCCAGACTTAAAAAGAAAAGACTTTCTATCCTGCCAGATGTATCTTCAGGAAGAGATGGTCATCCATGCCCACTTCCCCCTCCTGGAATTTTGACTTGTTTGGTTTTTGTTTATGTTTTGTGAATCTTAAAACCACTGCTATGAATAAGTATTGCAACCATTACAGGTTATTGTCAGTGTTCTTGGTAACCTTCCATAGCCTGAAGGTAAGACCATATGGATGAATCATAGCACATGAAGAAATCAAACTGGTACTGACATGTCATTCAAACTAGCTACATTTGATGGTGCTGGGGATGCTGTGAATGCTAACTACTATGGTATCAATCTTACCCAGCTGTGAACATTGAAATCTATAGTAACAACTGTCTAGATAGATATGTCACTTAGGCAACAATGGCATGGATAGTTTTAGACATCCAACCATTTTTTATTGACTTTAACCCACACTACAAGAAACAAATCATACTAGAACCAATAATCTGAGGCTAAATATGTTATACTCACTACGTAAATACTTACTATTATGAAGTTAAACAATATAGTTTTAAACAGACACTTAATGGTTTATCATAGATGAGTATGAGTATGAGTATGAGTATGAGTATGAGTATCATTCATTCCTCTCCAAAATGGTTCTTTTTGCAGTAGATAGTGATTAACACAGAGATGCATAACTGATAAATATAACATAGTGAGGTTAAGAGCATTCAGCACTCTCAGCAGTAAGTGATATATATCTATCACAATTCCACTTCCTAGACTGAGTGAAAGAAGTGGGAGTGGACTTACAGTAAAGGCCATAGGTGGGGGACAAAATGACAAAGAAAGGTCATTTCAGGGGGAGTTATTTTTTTTATTTTAAGCATATGAATATTTGCATGCATGTATGTGTATATATATCACTTGTTTGCCTGGTGCCTATGAATGCCAGAAACAGGATTTGAACACCCTAGAGTGGATTCATGCAATTGTGATTGAATAATACAGTTCTTAAAATTGAACCAAGGTTCTCTGCAAAGTAACAGGTTCTATTAATTGTTGAGCTATCTTTCTAACAGGAAATAATAAGACTAAAGTACTCATTGAGTCCTTTAAAAAATATTATCATAAGGTCCCAATGGTGTGAGTAACTTAGTTACCACTCAGGCCCAAATTAAAGGATTTGAGTTTGAACACCCCAGCATCTAGCCTATTGTACTGGCTAGGTTTGTGTCAACTTGACACAGGCTGGAGTTATCACAGAGAAAGGAGCTTCAGGCAAGGAAATGCTTCCATGAGATCCAGCTGTAAGGCATTTTGTCAATTAGTGATCAAGGGTATGAGGGTCAATTGTGGGTGTTGCCATCCCTAGGCTGGTTATCTTGGGTTCTATAAGAAAGCAAGCTGAACAAGCCAGAGGAAGCAAGCCAGTAAGTAACATCACTCCATGGCCTCTGCATCAGCTCCTGCTTCCTGACCTCCTTGAGTTCCAGTTCTGACTTCCTTTGGTGATGAACAGCAGTATGGAAGTGCAAGCTGAATAAACCCTTTTCTCCCCATCTTGCTTCTTGGTCATGATGTTTGTGCAGGAATAGAAACCCTGACTAAGACACCTATCTTGAACTGCTAAACTTATGAAGGAGCCAATCCTGCAAATCCAATCTTGCATAATCTCCATGACACAGGACAACAACAGTATATCTCATAGGAATACCAGTGAAGATTCACTATTGATAGTGTAGCAAAAGTTAGAGACCTAGAACCAGAACAATGACTCATAGCAAAATACAACTGCAGGAAAACCCACTGGGGCAAAAGACTTGCAACACACTCCAGCTTGGATAGGAAGATTCATTTTTACATGTTTGGTTCTTTTTGTTGCTTGTTTGTTTTTGTTTGAAGAGGATGGATGGCAGATATGGAAAGAAGGAGAGATGATGCAAAATTCACACACATACACACACACACACACACACACACACAAATAAAACAATAAAAGGTGAAAAATAAAATAAAATTATATATAAATGCAAACTTTCCATTTTCTGTACAAAAATAATTTTATAATAATATATATTACAGTTACCAATATAGGGTATTTATCAGAATATCTGTACCTGTTTTGTACTATTTCATATTACTGTTTTATATGAGTACAGACACAAAAACACACACAAATTCACATGCCACATAGACATATACATAGAATGTTATATATACCATCCATTTGTCACTTTACAGTTCATCATATTAGAAAGTATTTTTTAAACCTATCTCATGACTTCCTTTACAGATGAAATTACTTGTTTTGGAGACAGTCTTCCATTTCTCAATCAATATGCAATAATTTTCAGGTTCAATATAACTTTCCAGTTTCATAAAAAAATCTAGAGATTCTACCTCATACCAGTCAAAATATCTAAGATCAAAATCTCAAGTGACAGCAAATGCTGGTAAGGATATGGAGAAAGAGGAACACTCCTCCATTGCTGGTAGAATTGCAAGCTGGAACAAACACTGTGGAAATCAATCTGGCAGTTCCTCAGAAAAATAGAAATAGTTCTAACTGAGGACCCAGCTATACCACTCCTGGGCATATAGTGAAAGGATGTTCCAACATATAACAAGGACACATGCTCCACTATGTTCATAGCAGCCTTATTTATAATAGCCAGAAGCAAGAAACTACCCAGATGTCCTTCACCTGAGGAATAGAGACAGAAAATATGCTACATTTACACAATGCAGTACTCAGCTATTAAAAATGATGATTTCATGAAATTTGCATGCAAATGGATGGAACTTGAAAATACCGTCCTGAGTGAGTATAACAAGAACACACATGGTATTCATTCACTGGTAAGTGGATGTTTATTAGCCAAAAAGGAGCTTGGAATTCACATACCATATGAAACTCAAGAAGAAAGAAGACCACAACAAAGTGTAGATGCTACAGACCTGCTCAGTAGGGGGAAGAAAATAATCTCTGGAAGTAGGTGAGAGAGGGATTTGCGAGAGAGAGGAGAGGGAGGGAAAAGTGGAGCCAGTTCAAATATGGGAGGAGATAGGGGAGAAGTACAGAGGGTCAGGAATTTGAAAGAAGTTGTATAGCAATGGGGGAATGGGTAACTGGGGGGTAATCTCTTGAAAATCTCAGATGCCAGGGAACCACAAGTTTCCCAGGATCCAACAGAGAGGACTTTAGCTGAAATACCCAACAAAGGGGAGATAGAACCTGTGGAGACCATTTCCAGTGGATAGGCGTGTTCCCGGTTGAGGAATAGAGCCACCTACCCAAAAAAATATTACTTCAAAATATTTTTACTTCAAAATATATAATAATACTTCAAAAAATATTAATGCAGAATTCCTCCTGTCAAAAAGAAATGCAGGACAAATAGTGGAGCATAAACAGAAGGAAAGCCCATCCAGAGACTGTATCATCTAGGAATCCATCCCATCTGCTAACACCAAACTCAGAAACTATTGCTGATGCCAAGAAGTGCTTACTGACAGGAGTATGGCATAGCTGTCCCATGAGAAACTCTGTCAGAGTTGGATCAGTACAGATGCAGATGTATACAGCCAAACACTGAACTGAGTGTGGGGTTCCCAATGGAGAAGTTAGGGCAAAGATTGTAGGAGCTGAAGGGGTTTGCAATCTCATAGGAAGTACAACAATGTCAATCAACTTGACCCCCTCAAAGTTCCCAGAAACTAAACCACCAACCAGAGTCCACATGGAGTACCCATGGCTTCAGCTGGATATGTAGCTGCCTTATCTTGCATCACTGGAAGGAAGCCCCTTGGTCCAGTTGAAGCTTAATGATCCAGGATAGAGGAATGCCAGGCCACTGAGCCAGGAGTGCATGGGAGTGTGGGGAGCACTATCATATAGGCAGGGGCAGGGAAGGAGTGGATGGGAGCTTGTGGAGGGGAAACTGAGAAGGGGGATAACATCTGAAATGTAAAGAAATATAATAACCAATGAAAATGAAAAAAAGGAAGCAAGCCATATCTTTGCATAGATTAATGTCATAATCTATGACTTGCAGTAGCATTATCTTTCTGTACTACTACTATTAGAAGTAGTACAGAAAGATAAGGTCTACTTCCTCTAATAACTAGTAAACTAAGTTTCTTCAATTCTTTCATATTGTTCTTATTTTCTTCCTTCCTTTCTTACTGTAAGTGGAATCATAGGATAACCCAGGTCCTGAGTAAATGACAGCAAGTTACCACATAAATTAATAAATTACCGCATAATTAGCAGTAGATAATTCTGGGTATATATACACACACATAAATTTAAATAGTTATCATTTGAGAGATGATATTTCAGAAAATGATTTATTGCATATCCTAGGTTTCAAACATATTGGGAGAATTTTTATTTTGGGTTTGAAAAATAACAATTTGTTAAACTTTTGCCTTTCTTTTCCATTCATCCAATAGTTTTTTTTTTTTAAATCTTAGGAATAAAACAGTTCAAAAATAACAATCCAGTGTTTGAAATTCTACTCAAATATATAATATATAGTGTTATATTTTGCACTTTTTAAACTTACTAATCACTTAATAAGATTAAGATATCCCTATTGATTTTCTTATTTTATAATTATTTTTCTCCTGCGATGATGATGATTTGTATTGGCTTTCCCTCTATGTTTCTCATTCTCAGTGCCAGAATTTATTGAGGTCTAATTATTGCCTTGGTAGTCTTGTTTCTCAGAGAAAACATTGCTGAGTTTGGTACTGAAAACAAATAAGCAACAAATCCACAGAAATTATAAAGTTGTAGAACAATGTGTGCATAGCTAAGGATTGATTTTGTTTTCCTTGTACATGTCTCTGTAGGAAATACATAGAGATTCTCTGTAGCAGGCTCAATTAATAACATCTCATTCTCGTGTTGTACTTGGGAATTTTTTTCTTAGTTACAAAGTGAGAAAAGATAGTTTGAGGATGGAGTAAAAAAAACTGTTCAAAACAATAATATTTTAATATAATACTCTGCAGGCAGAGGGGTGAAATTACTAGATGGCTCTGGTTCTTGAGAGGACAAATGTTCCTGACAGTAGAGCATGACACTGTCCTCTGTCACTCATCAAAGCTAAGTCTGGGTAAAATAACATTGATTATTCCTTTTTTGTTTGTTTTTGTTTTTGGAGGTGTAAGTGAATTTTTATTGGAAAGGAAGTTGTCAATTTAAAGAGCAGCAAATGAAGAATGCATAAGGAAAGTCCCTGTTGTCACAGACAGATGTAACCTCCAGAATATGTGACACAGGAGATATTTCAATCTGTGACCCCAAGCCCAGATGCATTAAGCATGTTTCCATTCAATGTAACACTTCTGAATTCCTAGTAAAAGGAATTTGTAATAAAGTTGCTTCTGAATGGAAGCCCCCAAGAAGGTTCAGAAAAGGAATGTAGAAATCAAGAAGTTATTATTACAATTACTTTAAATTGTAATGCACTACATTTTCCATATTTTCACAGTAATACAAAACACTGTAACTTGCAGAACTGGTTCAGAGTATTTAAATACCAAATGTGCTGTCACTCCTCTAAGCAAGTGTCTGGAAGTTACTCGTGTTTATATGAAATGAAGCTATTGATACTTTTCTACGGCAGTAATTGCACACCAGGAAGTCAGAGACACACACAAACCAAGGGATGGAGTTTCCCCAAAGCTGCAGTGTGGGAAGACTATAAAGAATTGATCCCATACACATGAATGGGCTTCCTTACTAGAGGAAATCCAAGTGGAATAAGGAATGGAGATGTAGAAAGGTTTTCTTGATGGGAAGGGGGTTGGTACTGTGGATGTCTTTAGTTCTCGGCCCCCTCTGCTGCATCACATTCTTCTGCACTGTCTGATGTACATGTTAAGTTTTCACTAAGCAATTGCATGAAGAGAGTGCTGTCTTTGTAGGAGTCTTCCTTCAGTGTATCAAGCTCTGCAATGGCCTCATCAAAAGCCATTTTAGCCAGTGTGCAGGCAAGCTCTGGATTATTAAGCATCTCATAGTAAAATACAGAAAATTTAAGAGCCAGCCCCAGATGGATTGGATGCGTAGGCTGCATCTCTTTCTTGCTTATATCAAATGCCTCTTGGTAGGCTCCTTGGGAATTTTCTATCATTTGTTTTCGATCGCTCCAAGCCACTTCAGCAAGATACCAGAAATAATCTCCCTTCAGACCTTACTCTCTGGATTAGTTGCATTGGCTATTAAATACTTATCGAACATGCTGCAGATGAACCTTAGCTCCGACTTCAGATAGTCCTTGATCAGGTGCAACAACTTCTTCTTCTTCTTCTTCTTCTTCTTCTTCTTCTTCTTCTTCTTCTTCTTCTTCTTCTTCTTCTTCTTCTTCTTCTTCTTCTTCTTCTTCTTCTTCNTCTTCTTCTTCTTCTTCTTCTTCTTCTTCTTCTTCTTCTTCTTCTTCTTCTTCTTCTTCTTCTTCTTCTTCTTCTTCTTCTTCTTCTTCCTCATAGATTTTATTGTCTTTTCTTTTTTTACTTTTTTTTAATCAGATATTTTCTTCATTTACATTTCAAATGCTATCCCCAAAGACCCAAAACCCTCATCTTCTGCTCAGTACTGGAGCTCAGCCTCCAGGGGGACCTGTGGCCCCCGACCACGTTCTTGTAGGCCACCAACAGCAGGTTGCTCTCCTCTTTGGACAACTTGGCGCCCTGCTCAGTCAAGGCTTTCATGCAGGTGGCCATGTCATCATAGAGCTCGGCCTGCTTGGCCAGCTTAGCCTTCTGGATCAGCTCGGTCTTCTCCATGCTGAGCAAGGCCTAGCGCCAAGCCGGATCTAGAGTCCTCCTTCTAGTCTCCGTGGCCATGAAGAGAGTCCAATTTTGATTATTCTTATAAAAGTAGCTTTTTAGTTTGGAATGAAGAAAGTAACAAAATATACATCAGGCTTCTGGTAAGTAAGATTTCATGTTCATCTTACATGTATTTACAGATAAGGGAGTCAGACACTATATTTAATACAAAGAATTTGTCTTAGGGTTTCTAATGCTGTGAAGAGACACCATAACCACAGCATCTCTTAAAAAGAAAATATTTAATTTGGCTGGCTTACAGTTCAGAGGTGGAGGCCATTATCCCCTTGGTGCGGAGCACTACAGCACTTAGGCAGGGTGCTAGAGAGGTATCTGAGAGTTCTATATCTGGATCTGCAGCCAGCAGAAAGAGACAATGAGTTACATTAAGCATGACTTGAACTTTTGAGACCACAAAGCCTGCCCTAGTGACCCATTTCCTTCAAGGCCATACCTCCCAATAAAGCCTGTTCCTATGTGCCTATAGGACTATTTTCATTCAAACTAACATGAAATTCAAATTAAATAATCTGAGTCAAAAGAGGAATGATAATAGCTTACAGAGGCAGCACAGCACCAGTTCCTGCAGAACATTCTATAGAAACTCATGCACTCATACTTATCCTCTTGAAATATTTGACATTTTGAATAATCTCAAAGCTGTTTTGGAATTTATATTTCATCTCTCTTGCTTCCTTTCTCATCTTGTTTGTGTTGGGTGATAGTCAAATTATGTGTACCCACGAACTATTAGGAGAGTCAAATTTGACTTATGAAGTACATGTAGCTTTTTTCTTAACTGTACTTACAAGTTCTAACAGCATAAAAACAGTGGAAGTTTGAAAGTCAGGAAGAAATATACTTAATTATGCATGCATTTTTCATATGATTAAACACTAAAAATTTTGTGTTTAGACAATCAATGAAAAATATGTAATTTACACAGATTTTATTCCATTAACAAATGCATTATTAATCATAAAATAATCTTATATAATTATTATGCTTAAATTGAAAATCTATACATTAACTAAGAAATATAAAAATATAAAATGTAAAATTACAAGATTATGAACTGTTTACTCAAAAGTTTTAGTAAATTCAAAACTGCTTTGTCAGAGTTGATATTCTGCTAGTTTAGGAAGTAATAAACTGTACATTTGAATTTATAAAGAGATTTTATAAAATGGGAAAGATTTTTACAGTTTTTACAATATCGGTGCTCATTAATGCCTAATGAGTAGGACAAACAGAACAGATCTGAGGCATTTGTTATTTTTCTGGTGATAAATCTATATTCTATGATGCTACTGGATCTTACTTGTTTCTAACTCAATTGGGAGACTTCTAATGAGAGATTTTTGTTTGGGCATATCTATGAGGAATTGTCTTCATTGATGGTTGATGTGGGAGATACCAACTCACTGTGGGTAGTGTCATTCTCTTGTAGGTGAGCCTGGCTTATTAGAAGCTAGAAGAGTGCTAGCTAGCCCCAGAGCAAAGCGGGAAACAGTATTTTTCTGTGTATTATTTCTGAGCTACAGCTTGAGCTCCTGTCTCAGCTTTTCTCAATAGCAGAAAGTGAAATGAAAATGTGAGTTAAAATACAACATTTTGTCCTACAGGTTGCTTTTAGTCATGCTGTTTGTCAAAGTCACAGAGACAAACCAGAGCTTCTGATTAATACTGAATTCACTGATTGGGGGAGAAAATGGAGACTGTTATACTAACATAAAAGTATCAAGTAAAATAAATTTTTGAAAAAAATTCAGAATGGTAGAGTAGCTCTGATCAAGACTTGTATGATAAAATCTTGATGACTTTGAAGAAAGAAATTGATGAAAATATCAGAAGATGAAAAGATTTTTCCCTATTCCTGGAGCAGTAGAATTAACATAGTGAAAATGGCCATCCTATTAAAAGCAATCTACAGATTTGATGCAGTAACCATCAAATTTCAACACAACTTTTCACAGACCTTAGAAGTACAATTTTCAACATCATATAAAAATACAGAAAAACTAGGATAGCTAAAACAATCCTGAATTAACAGCAAAACAGTTACAATAGCAACAACAAAATGAAAACCTTGCAGTATCCCTGATTTGATTTCAAGTTGTACTTCAGAGGTACAGTAATAAAAAAAAAAAACAGTATTAGCATAAAAACAGACATGATCAGTGGAATCAAATTGAAGATCCAGACATAAACCAACCCATATATAGAGAGACAACTTAGTTTGTTGAAGAGGATAGAAATGCAAACTAGAACAAAGACATTATCTTCAACAAATGATGCTGTTCAAAATGGACGTTTGCATAAAGAAGAATTCAAGTAGATCCACACTTATATCTCTGCATTAAACACAATACCAAATGTATCATACATTACAACATAAAACAAGATACAAGCAATCTGATAGAAGATAAACTGCAAATAGCATTGAACTCACTGGCACAGGAGAAGACTTCTTGAACAGGAGACCAATAGCACAAGTATGAAGATAACCAATTAATAAGTAGTACCTTGTAAAATTGAATAGCTTCAGCAAGATTAAGGACATTGTCATTTTGACAAAGTTGCAATCTATTGAATGGGAAAGATTTTTACCAATTTCAAACCATACAGAAGACTAATATCCAAAATATATAAAAAACTAAAGAAACTTGATTTCAAATGCCATATAATTCAACTGAAAATTAGATAAAGATCTAAACAGAATTCTAAATAGATGAAACTCAAATGACCAAATGACACTTAAGGGAATTTTCAGCATCCATGGCCATCAGGAAAATGCAAATTAAAACTACTTTGTAATTTCATCTTATACCTGTAAGAATGGCTAAGATCATTAAGACATGTGACAGTTCGGGCTGGCAAGGATTTGAAACAGGCGCTAACACTCCTTAATTGTTGAAGTGCAAACTTTTACTGCCACTATGAAAACCAATATATTTCTTCAGAATGTTGGATAAAGATCCACTTCAAGATACAGCTAGAAAATTCTTGGACATATACTCAAAGGAAATTTCATCCTTCCAACCATAGGTACCTTAGGCAACCATGGTAATAGCTTCTCAATTTATAATAATCAAAAATTGGAAAGTAGATGTTCCTCAACAAAAAATGCATACATGAAATATGGTACATTTAAACGATAAGATATTACTCAGCCCTTTATTTAAATAAAAAAATCACATGAGGAAATTTGGAGGCAAATGAATGGAACTAGTAAAAATATCCTTTGAGTAGGGCAACCTAGATGTAGATAGATAAATATGGTATGTATTCACCTATATGTAGATATTATATGTTAAATAAATGATAATCAAGCTACAAACTTTATACCTGGAACATTAAGCTATAAAGGAGACTAGGGTGGTGCAGCATACAAAGATTTCCCTAGAAGGCAGAAATAGAATATATTGGGAATAGCAGGGAGTGGAGGATCAGGTTAAGAGTAAGAGATAAGACAGGGTTGAAGAAGGAAATGCAGGGAGAGACAATTTGAATTGTCATTGAGGGACGGTAGGAAATTTACTGCAATGCAAACTTTATAAACTATGTAAAGCCAACCGTAATGAGGTCCCCTAATAATGGGGAAGATGGAGTCCATACTGGAAATCTCTTGACACCAAAAAGAGATTATTTGAACTAGGAACTGAGTTGACTTCAATTGAATTGTTGTCCAAGGGAGACCCATGGAAACCCCCCAAATCACCGAGGCTGTTGCCAAGACAGTGGTTAGGTCTCTGCAAACTGACAGAGGGGTCCAATTTAAAGCAATACCCACACAACTCATTGAACACGGGGAAGTCAAGTTAGCATCTACATAGGGTCTTTAGGACTATTCCATGTATGTCACACATTACCCTAGAATGTGGGCTATAAAAACAGGAATGTAAACACCAACCCAACCACAGAATCTATCACCTACAATTTGTTCCCCATGTAAACTATGCTAATACGATGGTTTCACAGAAGATGTCTTTTTAGGCAAGAAATGTATGATTTGACTTTAGGCCTGATATATGAGATGAAATCCTTATTTGATATTGCTTAGGTAACAAAGAATCAGAGATTAGACATCCCAGAGACCTAGGTAAAAACTAAACACTACTAATTTTAAAAAGTGTAAAATAATAAAATAACTTCTAAATGTATTCTGCTATACTCAAAGATCAGTGCCTTATGCAATTGTCATCAGAGAAGCATCCTTCTATAGCAGATAGGAACAGATGAATAGACCCACAGGCAGACATTACTCGGGGGGGGGGGGAGAGATTGGAATGCACAATTGTAAATTGGATATCTCCATCAAATACCTCCCCTGAGAGCTCAGGGAACACTGGAGAAGAAGAGGAAAAAGAGTATAAGAGGCAGAGAGAATAGAGAATACCAAAAGAATAAGACACTCTACTGAGCAAAGTTCATATTAGCTCATAAAGACTGTGCCCCTTTGCATATATAACTTTCAACTTGGAATTTTTATGGAACTCTTGTATGTTTGAATGAGTAGATCTTTGATTTGTGTGTATGACCTTTGGGGTTCTTTTCCTTTTGTTGTGTTCCCTGGTCCAGCCTAGATATGGTGGGGTTTTCACCTTAATATATTTTATTTTGTCAATTTTGGCTGTTATTTATTAGAAATCTGTTCTTTTCTAAAGAGAGTCAGAAAAGGAATGTATCTGGAGGGAGTGTAAGCTAGAGAAGTGAGTATGAGATGTCTTTTCTTATCTTTTTTGATAAACTTGAGTTGAAAGTCAATTCTATTTGATATTAGAATGGCTACTCCAGCTTGTTTCTTGGGACTATTTGTTTGGAAAAAAATGTTTTCCAGACTTTTACTCTGAGTTAGCATCTTCTTCGTCACTGAGGTGAGTTTCCTGTATGCAGGAGAATGTTGGGTCCTGTTAACATATCCAGTCTGTTTGTCTATATCATTTTATTGGGGAATTGAGTCCATTGATATTAAGAGATATTAAGATATAATAATTGTTGCTTCCTGTTATTTTTGTTGTTAGAGGTAGAATTATGTTTGTGTGGCTATCTTCTTTTGGATTTGTTGAAAGAAGACAACTTTCTAGTTTTTTTCTAGGGCAAAGTTTTCTTCCTTGTGTTGGAGTTTTCCATCTATTATCCTTTGTAGGGCTGGACTTTTGGAGAAATATTATGTCAATTTGTTTTTCTCATAGAATATCTTGGTTTCAACATCTATGTTGATACTATTGTTGGGTATAGTAGCCTGGGGTGGCATTTGTGTTCTCTTAGGGTCTGTATGACAACTGTCCAGGATCTTCTAGCTTTCATAGACTCTGTTGCGAAGACTGGTGTATGTCTGATAGGTTTGCCTTTATATGTTACTTGACCTTTTCCCTTAAAACTTTTAATATTCATTCTTTGTTTTAAGCATTTGTTGTTTGACTATTATATGACAGGAGGAATTTCTTTTCTGGTCCAACCTATTTGGAGTTCTGTAGGCATCTTGTATGTTTATGTTCATCTCTTTCATTAAGTTAAGGAACTTTTCCTCTATAATTCTGTTGAAGATATTTACTAACCCTTTAAGTTTCAAATCTTCACTCTCTTCTATACCTGTTATCCTTAGGTTTTTAGATTTGGTCTTCTCGTTGTGTCCTGGGTTTACTGAATGCTTTGGAGTAGGAGCTTTTTGTGACCCTGATATACCACCTCACACAAATCAGAATGACTAAGATCAAAAAGTTGGGTGACAGCAGATGCTGGCAAGGTAGTAGAGAAAGGGAAACACTCCTCCATTGCTGGTAGGATTGCAATCTCGTACAACCACTCTAGAAATCAGTCAGGCAGTTCCTCAGCAAATTGGACAAAATAGTACCTGAGTAGCCAGCTGTACCATTCCTGGGCATATACCCAGAAGATGCTCCATCATGTGAAGAGGACACATGCTTCACTATGTTCATAGCAGCCTTATTTATAATAGCCAGAAGCTGGAAAGAACCCAGATGTCCCTCAACAGAGGAATGGATACAGAAAATGTGGTACATTTACACAATGGAGTACTACTCAGCTATTATTGTCTTCACAAAACTAACAGACAAATGTATGGATCTAGAAAATATCTTGAGTGAGGTAATTCAGTCACAAAAGAACACACATGGTATGTACTCACTAATAAGTTAATATTAGGCACAGAGTGTGGAATACCCAGTATACAACTCACGGAAGCTCAAGAAGAAGGAAGACCAAAGAGTGAATGCTTCTGTACTACTTAAAAGGAGGAACAACGTGGTCAAAGAAGGTTGAAGGTGTGAGGGACTTGGGAGAAAGGGAGGAGTTGGAGGGGAAAAAGAGATTGACAATTGGGTATAAGAGTAGATGGAGGAGATATACAGAGGGTCAGGAAATTGAACAGAGCTGTGTAGAAATGGGGGATGGAAATTGAACAGAGCTGAGTAGAAATGTAGAATTAGGGTAGCAACCAGAAAGTCCCAGATGCCAGGAAAGCCAGAGTCTCCCAGGAACCTCACGGGGGATGACATTATCTGAAATAGTCCACAATAAGGAGGGAGAACCTGTAGAGATCATATCCAGAGGTAAGCATGGTCCCCTGGTTTAGGGACAAGGCCACCCAATCATCTCCAAAATTTTAACCCAGAATTATTCCTGTCTAAAGGAAATACAGCGACAAAGACCAGAACTGAGACAAAAGGAAAGGCCATCCAGAGACTGCCCCACCTGGGGATCCACCTTACATGCAAATACAAAACCCAGACACAAATGCAGATGCCAAGAAGTGCTTGTTGAAAAGATCTTGATATAGCTGTCTTCTGTGATGCTTTGCCAGATCCTGACCCATACAGATGAGGAGGCTTGCATCTAACCATTGGACTGAGCACAGGGACCACAACAGAGGAGTTAGTTGAAGGATAAAAGGAGCTGATGAACCTTATCTGTCATCAGTGGGAATGGAGGCCCTTGGCCTGTGAAGGCTTGCTGCCCCAGTGTATAGTATTGCTAGGGAGGTGAGGCAGGAGTGGGTAGGTGGGTGGCAGAGCACCCTCACAGAACAGGATAAGGACAGATGGGATATGGGATTTGCAGAGGGGAAAACCGGAGAGGAGATAACATTTTATTTTATTTTTCATTTATTTATTTATTTATTTATTTATTTATTTATTTATTTATTTATTTATTTGGTTTTTTGAGACAGGGTTTCTCTGTTTAGCCCTGCCTGTCCTGGAACTCACTTTGTAGACCAGGCTGGCCTCCAACTCAGAAATCTGCCTGCGTCTTCCTCCCAAGTGCTGGGATTAAAGGCGTGCACCACCATCGCCCTGTGAGAAAGCATTTTAAATGTTAGCAAATAAAATATCCTATTAAAAAGATGTAAAAACAAAACAAAACAAAACAGCAACAAAAAAACAGCTCATTTAATCTTGACAAACAAAAGACAATACAGCTCTCTAGTAGATGAACAAGAGACATCAGAGACAATAAAATTTTCTAATTTTTTTAATTTAAAAATAAAAAAAACATAGTAAGCAATTCAGACATTATTGAAACATTTTAATGAACAAGAGGTATTAGAGCAACTATTGATCTACATTTTTGTGACGTTTATGTTTTAATACACCAAAAATAATTAATTTTAAAATATACAGATATGTGTAGTTTTTATGTACTTAAATGATTATATCAGTCCTTAAGTGTGTTGTATATCACAAGTATTGAGAGGTTAATATGATCAAATGAATGTAAAAAGATAGTTGTCATATTTTTCAATATAGTTAGAATAGTATAAGAAAATTTTTATATTACTACACTCAGCATTATATGTTAAATTTTATCTTTTAAACAGATTTAATCTATTCAGAGTAACAAATGACAGCTGTAGTATTTACAGTTAATAAAGAAATTGCTTATTTCTTTTCTATGTGGATATCCAGTATTCATAGCACATTTCACCCTAGGTTTGGTACTTTTTCAAGAATTAAATGACCTCATTGTTTGATTTTTGGAACCTCTATTCTGTTTCATTAGTCAGTAAATATTTTTGTAAGAACTACACACTGTTTTCATAAGATGATTCTGCCATTTAGAATCAGGCTTTGTAATACCTTGTCTGTTATAGTTTTATCAAAGTTGCTTTGGCTACTTGTTTTGTGGTTTGTTTCCCATACGTTTTGTTTTGTTTCTGTTCTGTGAAAACATGTCATTGGAATTACAATAGGTACTTCATGGCATCTACAGATCACATTTTATAAGATTTATATTTTCCCACTAGTGTCAAAGTTATCTAAAATTAAAAACTACTTACTTCATCTAAAACATAACATTATTTTATAACATAAGAACATTTTCAAGCTGATCAAATTTTATAAACTAGCTAATATACATAGTTCTATGGCTTTCCAGATTAAAGAATACTATTGAATGAGCATAAAATAAATATTTATTTAAAATAAGTGTACTTTTTACACATAGGAATTTCAGCACATGAATTTAAAAGGCTGTGAATGAACATCAGAAAACTACCACATGACTTTGATGTTATTTATTGGTATATAATTAAACAGAAACAAGGGAGTGTTACGCAGATGGCCTTCTGCAAATGTATGGCACTCTAAGCAATTAGAATGTGCTGCAATAAATTTCAAAGGATAACTTGAGTATATTGGCATGTGAGTTAATAAATTTTGCATATTAAGCAAATATTGAACAATATTTAATAAGCAACTAACTGGAATGAAATTACTTAAATGATTGATGAATTAATTTTTATATAATAATAATGAATATAATTAATTTTGAATACACTGGTATAGGATCCATTAGAGTAGACATATTAAATTTACATATATATGTATATATATATATATATATATATATATATATATATATATATATATACACACACATATATGGTTTTTTATTTAAGTGGTATTATTTTCCATTTGTTGTCATATGTATTTTAAAAAGTAATCCACAGCTTTAGTAATTATTAGATAGCTATCATGCACATCTATGCTCACAAAATTACCAAGAGAAGACTGGGCAGTGTTAACTTCAGAATTTTATTTGTTGTTTTGTTATCTTTCCAAGGTTAATTTATTCAATTATTTTATACTTATATTCCTTTATGCAAATCTTTGATTCTTTTGTATTGTATATGCTAAAAACATTCATGAAGGAGATTTATTATCCATAAACCTTTCAATTTATTATTTATTTAAATATTAATTATAAAATATAGTAGAGAAATACAAAACATGATTTTCTCAAGAAAAATAAATGTTTAGCTTTCATTTAATTATTTATCATTTGAGAATTTCATTCATCCTATAATTCTTTTGATAAAAACAATTCCCATTTCCTCCTCTCCTGTGTTCCCCTAGTCAAGGCCTCAGCAGTTTTTCTCCCTAAACATTATGAGTGTAGAACTTTCTAAAAGGAACTGAGTCCCCCTGAGTGAGTGCCAACAGTGACCCCCAAGGAAAGTAGACTCTCCTTAGCACAGCAGCCATCAACTGTCAAAGCTCTCAGCTAATGATGAGATTTTGAGTTGCATCACACTTGTTTTGGGTTGTTTATTTGTTTGATTGGTTGGATGGTGGGTTGGATTTGCCATGATCTTGTGAAGGTCTTCTACCTACCATCAAAGTTGCTGGATTTCTGTTTACAGTGGCCCTGCCTTGTCTGGCAAACACTGTTTAATTATTGTAGGTTTCACTGATACACAGCCTTATAACTGGGCTACCTGTGGAGTGTCACCATATTCCTTTACAATTATAGTCCTTATAATTCAGTGTGCTCAATTAGAAGCAACTTGTACTTTTTGATAGATGAACAAAAGATATTAAAAGGTAATTTCAATTCAACTATGAAAAATAAAAACCATTTTACCCCCTCTTTATATGATTGCTTAAAAATAACTTTTTAAAATACAAACTTCTTTAAGTGGCAAATATTTGAAACTAATCAATATTAGTTTTAAAAAAATCATACAGGATATCATATTTGATCTTGCCTGATTTCAAAGTATAAACCTTTGAATGATTGTCTGTTTCCTAAAAGATTTTATTTTTAACTCAATGCCCTTTCCTAGTTTCCACTCATATTTCCCAAGTGACACAGAAAAGCTGTAGATGACAAGTAGATTTATTTCTCTAGATATGACCCTTTCCCAAGCTCAAAATCAATGTGTTCTAGTTAATTTTACCTCCTGCCTGATTTTCACTTGGATATCTAATACAAAATTCAAGCATGCTGTCCCTAAATGCCTAGGTTCCCCTCTAGATGTCCATGACCCTGCCAAGTCTTTTTCCTGACTTTTGTCCTATAGGGAATGGTACCATTATTCACTCAGATTCTCATTTCAAACATGACAGTTTTTGATTTTCCTCTTTCTACCATGCCAATACATCATCAAATACTGTCTGTTCTTCCTTCAAGATGCAGCCTGAATAACATAATCTCCCATTTCAGAGAGTTCTACTCAACTCTTCATCGACGGCGAACCTTTTAAAATATGACAGTCTGATCTAATACAGCTTATTAAAGCTCTTAAATACAGTTTCCTCTCCTACAATATCCTGTCTGAACTGGCTCTCATGACCTTTACAAATTAATTTCTGAATGCTCTTCACACTGCGTACCACACCTCAGTTCAACTTGTATTCGGATCTTTCAGCATGCTTTTATATCACACAGAGCTGTACTCTTAGAGATTCTTCACCAGAAAACTCTTCCATTAAACTCTCCATCTCTCCCACCGCATTTCACAAATGGTTCTCCTTGAAGTAGTTCTTCATAGCTCTCCTATAAAAGGACTCAATCTCTCTACCATCATTAGTTACTTCTAGTTGCTATTCCTCACCCCAACCCTCATAGCCACTCACTGAATTTTTAGTGCACATGCATACATTAGCATACACACACATTCACACAGTCATACAAACACAATTGTGCATACTTGCTCACACAGACACATAGACAACTGTAATATGCATTTACCCTTACATTTTTTTTTTCTTATCAGGAGTCTTTCATCTAAACTGAGTTTTAAAATTATATTTTTTGTTTCATTGTTTTTTCTACTATCAACAACTATGTAATAAATATAATAATTTTATCTAATAATAAATTGAAGAAAATGATTCTTAACAATGAAAGGACGAAATAAAGAGAAGAGAAAATGGAAGACTTTTCCTCACTTGAATCTCTGCTTAGGATAAGGTCCTTTTAAAGAGTTGATAAATTTCAATGTCCCTTTTTGGAGACAGCTTGAACAACAACAACAAAATACTGTTCTCTGCTGAGTCATCAAGAAGGTATTCTACAGAAAGGACTATCATAATGAATAAAAACATTAGCTAATGAGGCATTTAAAAATCTGCATGAGCACTTTGGTGCCCCACAGGGATGGGAGAGTAAAGTCATTTAAGTGTACAGGAAATACTCTACTCGATAATCTGCACTACGTGATACCAGACTGCTATCCTGGATCCTTTGTTTCCCCTATTTCTGTCTAAGGTCATTTATTTATTTTCCATTATTTTTTCTCTTCTCTTTTTGCTCCATTTAGACTGATTCTGTATATTTTAATGTCCCACTTAATTTCTGGTACGGGTTTTATCTTTATATGTTTCTGTGTTTTGAACAACCTGATAGAGATTACGTAGAAAAGGAGTCTCTTTTGAAAGCATATGGTAAAGAACTCTTTAATAATTCTAAAGCATCTCTCTAGTCATTCTCACCATTAAATTACCTGGTTAGTAGCAGTCATACTTTAAATATATAAGCTGGAATCTCATAAGCATACCGAAATTATGATTTTGATTACCTTCATTACACTAATTTTATTTCTATAATTTTGTGATTACAATACAATTATATCATTTCTCCTTTCCCTTTCCTCTGTCTACACTCATAGGCTCTTCCTTGCTTTTACTTTCTTAATTCTTGGCATCTGTTTTCACTGATTGTTTTTACATGCACATATGCACATTCATATATATTCCTAAACACACCATCTTCAGTTTGTATGACGTCATTTTTATAAATGTTTCTAGGGCTGCACATTGGGACTGGATAGCTAATTGGAATAACCGGCTAGCCTTCACCCTGGAGAAGACTATTTCTTTTGCTCTCATCATTCCTGAGTTGCCTGTAGTTCTTTTGGAACTCAAAATATATTAACATCATTTGTTATTTCTACTCATTAAAAAAATTCATTAGCATATAGTTGAATGTGAAGTTAGTTACACTTATATCACCATATTGTAATAAAGACTGAGTCTGACAAAATTGAGAGCAAGTGACCTGGCAATGAAGATATCAGAGCTCAGGTATTCAGCTTACTCTTTCTTTCCCATTAAATGCAGATAACGCTACCCTATGGTGAGGAAATCAATTATCAAATACTCTTATCTCCTGCACTATCACCTCAGGTACCAACAGCCTCTGGCCTTTTTCTTCTCTCAAGTGTTCTGTCAGAGAATTGCAGATCAAAAAGTGTTTCTTCTGTTATGGTCATTTATCACTATGGTTGACTCATCTCTTATAACATTGGTGTACAAATAGATGAAAGTTAAAAACCCAAAGGAGCCTCAGTAGTTAAAACTACTTCTGGCAGACCTGGATTTGGTCTCCAGATCAAATTGCATGTCATTTTACAATCTTCTGTAATTCCAGGTCCCAGGAACACCCACACAAACTTCTGTCCTTTAAATAAACTATTAACACACACTACACACAAACATTCAGTGAGGCAAAACAACCAGTCATATAAAGTATTAAAAGCTAAAATAAACAAAGAGACAGACAGACAAAAAACACCTAAAGTTTTCAAGTATATTTTACATAATGACAGTCAGAACACCATCTACATCAAACGCTTAAATTCCAAATGAAGAAGTGGTTGCAAAGGTCTTCAAGAGACTCTGCTTTGACTTTATTAAATATGTTTTTTCATTTAGTGTAATATACTTTAACTTAAAGTTGGTCATCTGATACTAATACAGCCACTGCAGTTTTCAAGCATTTTATGCCTTCATGAAATGCATTGAAAGTAAGCCCTGCCCAGGCATTGCTCTCTCTCTCTTTCTCCCTCCGTCTCTCTCTCTCCCTCCCTCTCTCCCTCCCTCCCTCCCTCTCTCTCTCTCTCTCTCTCTCTCTCTCTCTCTCTCTC
>NC_034593.1:41453595-41477413 GCF_900095145.1 Mus pahari
TATATATATATATATATATATATATATATATATATATATAGTTTAAAGTTTAAATGATATACCTCCTGTGTCAGTATTTCATAATATATACTACTGCTACAATAGTTAAGAGAAAATTCCAGTCTTTCCCATACTCCAATAAATTTATGTATGAAATATTTTTACTCCTTTCAACCAATGATTCTAGGGTTTCATAGAACTTTGTTTAAAATTTCTGATGTTTTAGTTTTAAATCTATTCTGCAGCTTATATTTCCCCAAAAGATTTTCAGTGCCCCATCTTTTATCAAGGCGTTTTCACTGGGGCAGGGTGTTTATCTTTTCTTGATGTTCTTGTATGTTGTCCTGTGATGGTATTCATGCTTTGATTTCTGAGAATTCAAGAAGAAGAAGAAAAGAAGAAGAAGAAGAAGAAGAAGAAGAAGAAGAAGAAGAAGAAGAAGAAGAAGAAGAAGAAGAAGAAGAAGAAGAAGAAGAAGAGGAGGAGGAGGAGGATATAAAAGAGTACACATAGACTAACAGAAAAGTCAAGAACAAGGAAAGCGTATGTACAGGGTGAGAGAAGCTGTGAGGAGCCACAGGTGTTGGCTTCGTCTTGTCCCAGATTTCTTTTGAAGCAGTTTCTATCTCTGATTTGATCTGCAAGTTTGGTTTACTAATATTTTTTCTATTATTCCCTGTTGTCACTTATTTCCTATTTTGTTACATTGCTCCTGGTTTTCTTTATTTGTTTGCTTGAATATTTATTTAGAACTCATAATGAATTTTGAGTGGTCCATTGCCCAGAGAGTTCTTTTACCCTTCACTGTGTAGTTCATTTCTCTTCAGGAAGACTTGTTTTAGAACATGTTTCTCATAACCACAGCCTCTGTGGTCTTTCTCGTATTTCCTACTTTGTCACTCTCTAAATTATAGAAAATAGAGTTTCCCAGCCTGATTTAAAGCTATGTTAGAAAACCCAAGCAAAATGACTTGCAGCAGTCTTGACACTGGCTGGAGGCTTAAATCTGGATTGGAGAGATCATTCACTTATGCAGTCTCCTATTTGTTCTTTAGGCCTATTTCAGGCTTGTGACTGTATTTAATTAACTTAAAGACTCAAAACCTGTGGTTTATTGGAAAGTGTTGCTTTTAAGCTAAAACTTCAACATTGCAAAAGCTAAAGTAGCTAATTGTCTCCCTCTCTAACAAGCTTGTAAAACTGTTACTACTTACTTAGACTTTGAAATGTGGTTTTGTACAAAGTACCACATTGTGTTAGTGTGAATATATTCAAATATTTGATGGACTAGAATACAAAGGTCTGGATATTGCTTATTACACTTTTTTGAAATAAGAAATTCAGTATGTTGAAATAATGTAATGTAGAATATCTCTTATAAGAAAGGTTAATTAACAGTATTTAGCAATATATGGCAAATAATATTACACATAGATTCCTAGTATTTCCCATTTTAAAGTATTAGCTTTGGCTTTAATTGTAGTGTAAAATAATTAAAACAATATGTGGAATCCACCATAATCAAGTAGGCTTCATGCCAGGGAAACAAAAATGTTTCAACACAATAAACTAGATCAATATAATCTCTCATTTAAATAAACTGAAAGAAAAAATTACATTATCATCTTATTAGATGATGAAAAAGTCGGTGACAAAATCAAACACTTCTTTATGATAAAAGTCTTGGATACAAGGGACACACATAAACATAATAGAGGCAATATACAACAAATATACAACAAATAAAGAACCAACACCAGAATGGATGGTGAGAAACACAAAGAAATTCCACTAAAGATAAACATAACATATCCTCAATTATACATTGATATTAGTTGTAAAATAAAGGATAAATATGTCACAATCCACAGATCCAGAGATGCTAAGTAACAAGGAAGGCTCAGTAGGGAACACATGAATCTTGCTTGAATGAGGAAAGAAAATAGATATGACAGTGGACTGGGGCAGGACTGGACAGGAACAGAAGGGATCCGGTCAAAGAAAGATAGATGAAGCCAGTACTGGGATAGATAACTGGAATTGGGGAGCATTTCAGGGGTGAAGTAGAAGCCTGGAGATTCCCAGGAGTCTGTGAGGGTGAACCTAGGTAAGACTCCTAGTTAGGGGGAAATGGGGAGCCTGAACTTGCCATAACCAGGCATGATTTTTAGTGGGAATAATGGGACACCAAACAAATCTCAAAACCTTCAACTCAACAGTTTGTCCTGTGCTGTGATAAAGGTGGGACAGAAATTGTGGGAGTGGCCAACCAAAGACCAGTCCAGCTTGAGACCCATACCGTGAGAGGGAGTCCACTCAAGATACTGTCTGAAGGAGTTAGGACCTAGAGGCTGGATAGGATATAATCCATCATCATTAGGAAAAAATAAATCAATAAAGGGATTTCTAATGATTTTCTGCTATGTTCATTACAGGAGTCTCTCATAATAGTCATCTGAGAGGCTTCATCCAGCCACTGCTGGAAATAGGTGTAGAGACCGACAGGCAAACATTAGACAGAGCCTGGGTATCCTGTGGAAGGGGGGTTCTAAGGATTTTAGGTACAGGAAGGGGCAAGTATACTACCCTCTTAAACCTGCAGCAGAATCAACTAAGATGAGCCCATAGGAGCTTACAGAGTCTGCAATGACAGTCAGGGAATCTGGATAAATCTGAAGTAGGCATTCCATATACAGGTAAGGTTATGTAGCTTCTTCTTGTGGGGCTTTTAACAACGAGAGCAAGAGCTTTCCTCAATTCTTTTGTGTGCTTTGGAAATACTTTTTTCTCCAGCCATAATATGAGAGGAGGTACAAAGTCTTAATGTAACATAAATGCCATGCTTGGCTGATATCTCTTAGAGGCCTGCCTTTTTCTGAAGATAAATTGAGATTGGATTTTGGGAGAGGCTGTGAGAAAATGAGAGAGGGGGAAATCCCATATGGGTGTACTATATGACAGAAAAATAAACGATGCATCAAATGCATTAGTGTACTTTGTAAACTCATGCGTTCATATTTAATCCTTAATTTGCAAATGAATTTATTATTGACAAATTTAATTGTATGAATTTTTTTAAATAATTTATTTTTTAGATATTTTCAGTTTTGAATATTTTGTATTTGTATCATACTTTTCTAAACAGTTGCCACGTTTTAATTAGTAGATGCAATGAAATCAACAATCAAGGATGGTATAATGTAAGTAGATTTGTCTCAAACCCCCTTTAATATTAGGTTTTGGAGATCAGAATATATTTTCCAAGTTAAGAATTATAAATGCATTTTTCTGCTAGTCTCGGAGAGAAAAGTAAAATTTATTAGCAAATATTACCAGATAGCACTATCAATGTTGAAGTAGGCATGCCTGTACTTCTTAAGCTACTCCAGTTAGATCTTACAACTCCAGCTCATCACACATTTGTGTAATACTGATAACATGAAGGGCATCCTGTCTTCATGAGCAGCACACTAATGAAGACAAATCATATTTAAAAGGAGAAATGTGTAACAGACGTCTATTATTAATTGATAGATACAATTTCCATATGGCAAATTATCTTCTTTTTTTAGTTTTGTTTTTCAATTTCAGTCTTTTCTCTTATTGGATATTTTCTTTATTTACATTTCAAATGTTATTGCCTTTCCAGCTTTTTCCTCCAGAACCTCCCTATCCCATCCTACTCACTATGCTTCTATAAGGGTGCTCCCCAACCTACCAAAACACTCCTGCCTCCTGGTGCTTCCATTCCCCTACACTGGGGCATAGAGCCTTCACAGGACCAAGGGCCTCTCCTCCCATTGATGACAGACAATGCCATCCTCTGCTACATATGCAGCTGGAACCAAGGATCCCTCCATGGGTACTCTTTTGTTGGTGGTTTATTCCCTAGGAGCTCTTGGCGGGGAGGGGGTTGATTGGTTGATATTGTTGTTCTTCCTATGGGGTTGCAAACCCCTTTAGCTCATTCAGTTCTTTCTCTAATTTTGACATTGGGAAGCCTGTTATCAGCTCAATGGTTGGCTGCGACCATCGGCCTCTGTCAGAGGCTCTCAGGAGATACCTGTATCAGGCGGCTGTCAGCAAGCATTTCTTGGCATCTGCAATAGTGTCTCAGTTTGGTGAAAGGGATGTATCCCCAGCTGGGTAAGGCTTATGCTCTAAGATTAACAACAGATAAATGGGACCTCATAAAACTACAAAACTTCTTTTTTTAATTTATTTATTATTATTTTCTTTATTTACATTTCAAATGCTATCCTGAAAGTTCCCTATACCCCACCCCCGCCCCTGCTCCCCTACCCACCCACTCCCACTCCTTGGCCCTGGCCTTCCCCTGTGCTGGGTCATATAAAGTTTACAAGACCAAGGGGCCTCTGCTCACAGTCAGCTATTATATGGAACACAGGGCCCCCAATGGAGGAGCTAGAGAAAGTACCCAAGGAGTTGTAGGGGGCTGCAACCCTGCAGGTGCAACAACAATATGAACTAACCAGTNCCCCCTGAGCTCAAGTCTCTAGCTGCATATGTAGCAGAAGATGGCCTAATCAGCAAAACTTCTGTAAGTCAAAAACCACGGTCAATAGGACAAAACGACAACGAACACATTGGGAAAAGATCTTTACCAATCCTACATCTGATAGAGCACTAATATCCAAGATAAACAAAGAACTCAACAAGTTAGACACCAGAGAACCAAATAACCCTATTAAAAGTGGGTGTATTAGTCAGGGTTCTCTAGAGTCACAGAACTTGCAGATAGTCTCTATATAGTAAAGGAATTTATTGATGACTTACAGTCTGCAGTCCAAATCCCAACAATGGTTCAGTAGTAGCTGTGAATGGAAGTCCAAGGATCTAGCAGTTGCTGAGTCCCACACTACAAGAAGGCGAAAGAGCAAGAGCCCCATTCCCTTCTTCCAATGCCCTTATATGGTCCCCAGCAGAAGGTGTAGCCCAGATTAAAGGTGTGTGCCACCACACCTTTAATCCCAGATGATCTTGGACTCGGAAATCTCCCTGTCTTAATCTTCTGGATTCAATCACCACTGTGTCTCAAGATCTCCATACCAAGATCCAGATCAGAAACTTCTATCTCCCAGTCTCCAGATTAGGTTCACTGGTGAGCCTTCCAATTCTGGATTGTAGTTCATTTCAAACATACTCAAGTTGACAACCAGGAATAGCCACTACAGTGGGATACAGACCTAAGAGAATTCTCAACTAAGGGATATAGAGTGACTGAGACGCATCTAAAGAAATGTTCAACATCATTAGTCCCAGGGAAATGCAAATCAAAATAACCCTGAGATTCCGCCTCACACTAGTCAGAATGGCTAAGATCAAAATCTCAGGGGACAGCAGATGCTGGGGAGGATGTGGAGAAATTGGAACATTTCCCCATTGTTGGTGGGATTGCAAGCAGGTACAACCACTCTGGAAATCATTTTGGTGGTTCCTCAGAAAATTGGACATAGTTCTACCAGAAGATCCAGCAATACCACTCCTAGGCATATACCCAAAACATGCTCAAACAAATAACAAGGACACATGCTCCACTATGTTTCTAGCAGCCTTATTTATAATAGCCAGAAGCTAGACAGAACCCAGATATCCTTCAACAGAGGAATGGGTACAGACAATGTGGTACATTTACACAGTGTAGTACTCGTCAGCTATTAAAAACAGTGACTTCAGGAAATTCTTAGGCAAATGGGTGGAACTAGAAAATATCGTGAGTGAGGTAACCCAATCACAAAAGAACAGAGTTTGTGCACACTGATAAGTGAACATTAGCCCCAAAGTTCAGAATACCCAAGGTACAATTCACAGACCACATGAAGCTCAAGAAGGAAGACCAAAGTGTGGATGCTTTAGTCCTTCTCAGAAGAGGTAACAAAATACTCACGGGAGGACATACAGAGACAAAGTGTGGAGCAGAGACTGAAGGAAAGGCAAAGTACCTTCTTATATTGCTTTAAATGCCTGCTATTATTCCTGTAATTTAATTTGACTGTTCTTATAAAGCTCACCTACTTATGTATAAATTATTGCTTCTTTTCTCTTTGGTATAAATTTCTAATACAATCATTTGAAGTATGTTGAAAGATAAAGTGAGTCAGTACACACATACATAATCACATAGCATTAATAATACACTAAATTACACAAAATCTTTGCCATTTGAAATACAAATATTCAAATAAGAACACAAGATCACTTCATGACTATGTTATGCCCATGGAGATGAAGTGACTCAAGCACTTTTAAGCATTTTTTATTGAATCTCTACTTTCATTATAGTCTAGTTTTAGATCCTAGAATTACAATTATTTTTTAACTCAAACTAGGTATTTTTATTTTAAAATTGTTTGAAATTTTCACATATGTATATATGTGCCTGGATATAGAGGTCATCATCTGGAACATGAGAGAAAACCTTCCAGTGGCCACACCCTGAAACAAAAGTAACTCCCCCTTCATCTAATTAGGTTCTTTAGAACCTAAGATAGGCATGTGTATGAGGCCTTCTCCAATTCGTACTGGACTCTGACTGACTGGTTCTTCGCTGATGCAAACTGCTGGGAGTTCTTGTGTGCAGCAGGCATGTGAGGTCCTGAAAAGAGCATTTCCTAGCACACTCTCATCCTGCACATCCTGCATTCTGTCTATACTCTCTTTCTGATCACCCATTGAGGATGGACTAAACATAAATGTCCTAAGTACTTGTGGTACCTTATTTTCAGCACCTGAATAATGATGAGTTTATGCATTAACTACCTACAGTAATAATACTAAAAAACTCTAATTAAAGTTGGGGAAACCATAAGTCTTGAAATAAGCATAAAAATTTAGAAAGCAGCTTGGCAGCATAGCTATTTATGAAAACAATATCAGTAAGTTATCTCCTGGAGTCTATGTCAATTTACCTACAGTTTTGACTGTGTTTATTTCACTAAGTATGAATTTCCTCTTGTGGAACAATCATCAAATAAAATAAAGAGAATGGTTGATTACGTCCTTAAAACATCTTGGCAGTGTAGCATGAATAGGCACACATTTATGGCATATCAGTACTATAACGTGCAAGTACAATACTGGCTGAGATCATAGATGGCATATCTCACCCCTCAACCTTCCAGTACTATCAAAGATAGCAACCGAGAGTGTTTACCGTTCATGCTAATATTGGTTCCTCAATGTATTGTGAGCTATATGTATGATATTTTCAGCAAAATGGACTTATCAGCTCTTGCAATCATAGGAAAGGGGATAGCATTCGAAATGTAAACAAAGAAAATATCTAATAAAAAATTTGTAAGTTCTCAGAGGAGAGACAAATATAAAAATCATAATAAGCAAATAATGTTCCCTTTCTTCCTTAGAGGCCTGGATACTACCCTTCTGGTCCTAATGAGTAGAGCTATTTATATCCTGAGTTTTTCAAGGTTGATTGGTCTGGATCCAATGTGAGTGGAGTTTTCACCTAACTATTCCTAGTACCTAGGTTTATTTTCCATTAATATATTTATTTATTTACTTTACACCCTGATCATAGCCCCTTACCCCTCCTCCCAGCCTTCACCTCACACAGACCCCCCTTACTCTTCATCTCTGAGAAGGGAGAGGTCCCCCCTGGGTACCAACCTATTTGACACCTCAAGCCATTGTAGGACCAGGAACATCCTTTTCCAATGAGGCAACACAAGACAGCCTAGTTAAGGGAACAGGATTCACAAGCAGGCAAGAGTCAGGGTAGCCTCGACTCTAGTTGTTGGTGGTTCTGCATGAAGACCAAGCCTCAAAACTGCTATATATATGCAGGGGTCCAGCCCTGGTATTATCTGTGTTTGGTAGCTCAGTACCTGGGAGTTCTTAGAAGTCCTGGTTAGTTGACTTTGTTGGTCATCCTGTGGAGTTCCTCTCCCCTCCATGTTCCTCAATCCCTCCCCCAAACTCTTCCATGAGGCTGGTTGTTGTGGGTCTCTGCATCTGTTCTGATCAGTTGCTGGGTGTGGTCTCACAGGAGACTGGTATGCTAGGCTCCTGTCTGCAAACAAAACAGAGTATCATTAATAGTGTCTGGGACTGTTCCTTGCCTATCAGAAGGATCTAAATTTGGGCCAGTCCCACTATCTCTTCTTCTTCTCTATCTTTTTCTCTGCATTTCTTCTGGGCAGGAAGTTTGGGGTCGAAGATTTTATGGGTGGATAGTTGTCTTTATCCCTCCACTTGGAGTCCTACTACATAGTTATGGTGGGCACCAAGATCAAGACAACAGCCTGTGGTGTTTTGAGTAGCCTGTTTCATCCTTTAGTAATAATAACTCACAGAATACTAGCCTATGCCTAGCACTGAGAGTAGCATTTAATAATCCCTGTCTTCTGGAAACAACATTGTCCTATATGGAACATATATCTACTCACACTTTACATACACATTCACACTCAACACACACACACACACACACACACACACACACACATTTATATAAACATATTAACATACATTTATATATGCATATTTTTATAATGTATATATATATACTTTACATGTATCTTAGATAATATATACTTTATATATAGTATATGAAGATAAATTTATTTTTAATGTATTACATATATGCATCATATATAAAATTATGACTAATTAGTATTCCTCAAGGCTTCTTGGTACATACTTAGATTTAGCTAACAATAATTTATTGAATTCTCAGTCCTTCTATCACTGCATAATCCTTAGTTAATGAGGAGGGTCATGTTTAGAGCATGCATATGTAGAGAACTCTGAGTGCCCAGCTATAGGTGTGTCATCTAAACCAACCTCTCACCACTGGCAGTTCAAGGAACTTTGCAGTTCCTTTTTTTGTGAGAATACAAATTTGAAGGGTTAGTAGACAAGCAGGGAAGTTGTGAAATTTTAATTTCTAAAATTATATGTTATACATCAACTTTTATAATAGATGTGGTTTCCTACACAAGATAAAGTGCTTCAAAATAGACACATGGGTATACAAGGGGCTCCTTAGACTCCACTCTCATTTTGGAAAAGATGTTGGCATTTGATGCATAGTGAGCGAGAAAGAGTCGCTAATTTTTGTGTGATCAGCCTCTGGTAGGTGCCACAGTGGTTGCTCACAGAAGATACATGGGTGTATGTGTGTGTATATGCGTGTGCGTGTGTGTGTGTGTGTGTGTGTGTGTGTGTGTGNGNGAGAGAGAGAGANANANAGAGAGAGAGAGAGAGNNNNTATATATATATATATATATATATATATATATATATATGTATATGTCATGGCTATACAAATTGGACTAACTAGGCTAACTAGGTGATGAAATTTAATAAACACAATTAAAATATGAGGCTGGGAGTTATAATATGGGTAGTAGCTGGGAATGTTGACAGTTCACATTGTATGAATATAGTTGATGTAGATAAAATAAATGAATGAAAGTTTTAAAGAACAAAGTATAATTTAAAACCCTACTACAAAATAAGAAAATAAAAAGGCTGCCTAATGGTATTAAATATATAATTTGAATGCAAATAAGAGTGTGAAAGACAGTGAGCAACCAGAGCTAATATGAACATGAGAAACTTCAAAGAAACTTCCTCAAACTATAGATGAATAAGAAAATAAAATCCTGTAACTTAGGCACATCACCAGTTTCTAAAGAAGATTTACCAGCTCATGAAATTACAACAAATTAGCCAGGCAAAGCCAATTAATAAAGTCTATTAAGATTTGTTTCAGGCAAATGATTTTAATGATTTTCACAAACTCATGATACATATATAATGTTTCCTCATTCCTCAAAATGGATCAACTTCTAATGCTCAGATTCCTACGTTGAAACTTAATTTCCATTCTTAAGTCCACCCATTTATAGTATTTTTATTAAATAGATTCATTTATACTATTTTATTAAATACTTTCTGGATTATTGTTTCTTTTTTATTGCATGCTATCATAGACTGAGTCAAGAAGAAATGTTATTTTAAAATTATGTTTATGGTGGTTGGTAACTGTCATTAACTCCAGTTTCAGAGGATCTAACATCTTCATACAGATGTGCATACAGGCATTTAACAATTGCCATTAAAATGTACTAATAATAACTAAATCTTTAGAGTTATTTTAAATATGACTTTAAATAGGTTGAATAAACACAAATAAGATATGAGGTTGGACGCTATAGTGGGGTTAGTAAACTGGGAATGTGGACAGTTTTTTTAAATTTAAATTCTAATATAACTTTTTAACTTCTTTGTTTAAAGCATTTAAAACATATATAATTAAATATCTCTGTTATAATTTTCTAACAGAAATTTGAATTTTACATCTTCTGAAAGTACTACATAGCCATAATAAATAACATGTAACTCTAAATATATTACATGCAACAGTAAAAGAAAGGATATCCCAATATCCTTTTTTTGTAAATATTTACACAAAAATTACTATAAACTTCTTCAAATTGATTAAGACTTCTATTCAGCATTATGGCTAAAATACTCTGTCTCATCCTCTTTTGATTTAATAGTTCTATTAAAACAAAACAAACAAACAAACAAAACAAACAAAACCAGCAAAGACAAAGAATGGAGCAGAGTCTGAAAGAAAAGGAATCTAGAGACCACCCCATCTTTGCATCCATCCCATCCACAGAAACAAATTCCGACACGATTGTCGATGCCAAAATGTGCTTGCAAGGCAGAAGCCTAGTGTGGTTGTCCTCTGAGAGTCTCTGCCAGCATCTGCCTAAGACAGATGCAGATACTCACAGCCAAATATTGAACTGAATCGGGGTGGGGGGGGCATTCAGGGGGACCCATCGGAGGCATTAAAGGAAGGACTGAAGGAGCTGAAAGTGATTGCAACCCCATAGGAAGAAGAACAGTATCAACTAACATGGCTTGCTCAGAACTCTGAGTGACTAACCCACCAGCCGAAGAGTTCATAGCTCCGGCTACATATGTATCAGAGGACTGCCTTATCAGTGGGACAAGAGGTACTTGATCCTCTGGAGGCTTGATGCCCCAGAGAAGGGGTTGCTAGAGGGTGAGGCAGGAGTGGGTGGGTAGGTGGGGGAGCACTCTCTTAGAGGCAAAGAGGAGGGGGAATGGGGTGAATACTGAATATTTAATCAATTATAGAACTACCTTATTGGATAAATAAACTCCACAAAAAATAGCAAAGAAAATCTAAGATCAGTGTTATATCACACAGTAGCTAATACATGAAATTTACATTTCCTTTCAGATAGAAAAAAATATGCATAGTAATGACTTGTGAATAAATGATAAATTCTATTGTTTTCATATCAAAATGCTGTTGAGTATTTTAACTAACTAGTCTATAAAATGTGATAAGCTAAGTTGCTTATTTGAGATAAGTTGTGAAAAATTTAATTTGTAGAATATTCTTTGTTGATATTACCCAGCTGTGGATGGACTTTTCCCTTATTATAATACATCTACACAAAACTCTTATATTTTTATAATTTTTTCTGTAATTGTATTACATAGATAATTTTGTAACTATTTAATTATTTGAATAGTTTTTAAACTTAATGATTTACAAGAATAACACTTGTTTTACTTTCCTTTAAGTAACTTCTACACATCTTGCTTGTAGATATAATGGATTTACCAGAATCCCAACAATGAATCCACAGCAAAAATCTGAAATATTGCATTTTGTCTTAGGATTTTCATTCCTGTCAAGAGACACGATGACCAAGGCAACTATTATAAAGGACAACATTTACTTGGGGCTTGCCTACAGGTTCAGAATTCCAGTCTATTTTCATCAAGGTGGGATCATCGAAAGGTAACCAGGAGCAGACTGTTTATAGGCAGCTAAGAGGAGGGTCTCAAAGCCCACTCTCACAGTGACAAGCTCCTTCCAATAAGCCCACAAAACTCCAAAAAGGCCACATCTCCTAATAGTACCACTCCCTAGGTCAAGCATATTTAAATCTCCACATATTTTTAAACTCTTTTCATGTAATAAATTGATAATCTGCTGAAATTTATTGGATAACAATTTAATGAATATTTATTTTCATTTTTAAACTCAAAACAAAATACATAATTTGTTGGAAATAATTTCCATTAAAAGCTTTGAGAATTATAAGTGTAAATGTTGAAACTGAATTTTTTAGTTAAAACACATTAATTCTGCACAAATTAAATTAACCATCACATTTAAATGATTCAGATATCATTTTAAATTTACAATGACTTAAACTTTATATTTTGTTCAACTTTCAAAAATTGTTTTGCCAAATTCATTTCTATATAGTACTCTTCTGTGCTTTAAATTTTGTAAATAAATCATAAATTGTATTACTACTCACTAACAACATACTTCCTCATTCTGTCACCAAGCTCTATTGTAAGGTGAAAATTTATCCTAATTAATTATGGGAGAGGTTTCAAAAGTTGTGTCTTAGAAGTTATATTAAATCTGAAACCTTGCAATAGGTTTTGGTCCTCTCTGCTAAGGCCTCTGTAACTAATTCAGTGTGAGCCATAGCAAAGCACATAATGAGAATGTTTTCCTGAGCTTTAACTTATTTGTTACAAATTCTAGAATTTGGTTACAAGCAACTCTGACTGTCTTTGTTTGAAATCAAATCACTAACATCTATAACTACAGCCTCAGGGTAACAAATATAGCTATCACTAACTGTAATGCTTGCTACAAAGGCCTCATCTAAGAAGATTTATTACTGTGGTCCCTTTTGAAGTATTCTTCAGAAGCCCTGCTGCTGGGTATAGAGGGAAAGGCAGCATAGATTCACACTGTGCATTTTGCATACTCTCTTAACTCTAACTGTGGGTGTGTCCCCAGAAATACGAATACAAATGTTCCACTTGTGTTGTTATATCTTACTTATCATACATTGAAATGCAAATGTGTCTACTATACATTTTTCTATTTTAGAATCCAGTTTGCTACTTTTATTATAATTACAGTGTAAATGAAGACATGTAACTGAATTTTTTCTCATTTGCATGCATTTTCCAGATTAATTTTAAACTCAGCTCTGTAGAGAGAACTACTCTCACCATGTTGTTAGTCAGCACACAAGGCATCTACTTCAAACCTTTCTAAATTTAGCCTTCTTGCTAGTTCCACTGCACTTACTTTTACCCTAGATGGCCCTATTCTTGAGTCAGGATGCTCACTCAGGGCGCTCACCTCTGAAGGTCATGTCATGGGACTCCTGGCCCTTAAGGCTTCCAGTTGAGCTTCAGGAGGGAAGAGTCTCAGTGGGAAACCTGAAGGGTCAAAAAAAGGCAGGTTGTGAGAATTTTCTTCTAACTGCTGCTCAGTAAGGTCACAAAGGTTGGCTATGCTATTGGACTGACGATGGCGAAATTCCCGAGCACTGTTCAACTAGCTGAACTTCACAATAGCCTTTGTCTGTTACACTCCAATCACCTAGGAATATGCATAAAAACATAAGTTTTCACTGCACCTCATTCAGTCTTTTACAATGAATTACAATGTAACTGAAACCTCTCCAACTTATATATATATATATATATATATATATATATATATATATATATATATACATTCATATGTATATATATAATTATTTTCAACTTGTCTTATATATATCATCATATCATCTTTCTCTTGTTGGGATGCTTATCGCCACACCCTTTATAAATCACATGTACCTTATTAGTAGGATGTACTGTAGTATAGACACATGGATATGTTGAAAACCAATATCAACTGTCATCTATGAGTTTGTCGATGTAACCAAGCAAACATGTATTAATAAACATCAACATGCACTTATCCCCACCCCCACACACAGGATATAAAGCAAAACCATTGGGAATTGTGGCTAATCAGTAAATAAAAGACAATGCATTTTTGAATTAATTCAATATTAATAGAATTTATTGACAGGGATAACTTATTGGATAGTGAATGGTCATTTCTATGCTCAAGTATTTTATCACCAAATAAATGAATTTTGAACGAAGTTCCATTTTCTATCAATGTGTTCATTATTACCAGAAAACTAGCAAAATTGCACAGTTTTCTGAGCATTAAGATGCAATTTAGTTGTTAAGGCAAATGGCATAGAGTTCAGCATGAAAAGAAAAATCTGGTAATTAAAAGAAATGTCAAAACAATTAACAAAGAGTAGTGATATGACTCAGTGGATAAAAACACTTTCCTTGTCTCTTGATGACCTAAGCTTAATTCCCAGGAGCCACAGAGTTGAAGGTGAAAACAAGTTCTCATAGGTTATTCTCGGTCAAGCAAGTAATCTGATTGCCCGTGCGCAGCTCTCCACACAACATATACACTACATTGCATAATTAATCAATTAAAATAAAGTATTAAGTGAATTACATAGCTGGGCATGATAGCATGCACCTACATTTCTTGCTACAAAACATGCTGTTAGGAAAATCTTCTGAGCCTCGGAGTTTGAGGCCATTGCATTGGCAGATGGTAATGAGATCCAGCCTTAAAATAAAATGGAGAAAATCTGAAATTTATTTTATTTCCTGTTCATGAAATATGTCCTCGGTAAGCAATTGAAATACTAAATAAGTAAAGTTAAAAAAAAAATAGCCATTTCAATGAAATGTGAGTATATTGTTCTCTTTGTTTTTCAGTTCGTTACATTTTCAAACTGAGATGTAAGTACTAATCTATCAATTTCCCTTCCCCAGGTCTACATTATAAATCAACCTGCTTGTGGACCCCAGGCGTATGGGGCTTGGGCATTTGGCTCAATTGGTAGGAACATTGCTCTGCAGTTGCCAAGGCTATGTGCCCAGTCCCAATAGGAGCCACTTAGTTTCACATAGGAGCAGTTACTGTATAATGTGTCTTTAATTTTAGCACTAACTGGGAAAACTCATTTTGTCTATACAGAAGGTTATCTTCATCTTTTGTTTGAGACACTAGTTTCTCTTCCATTCATAAAAATCACAATATTCATAGTTTTAAATGAAATCATATCAACTCAATATTTTCTTGGATCTAATACTGTGGGTTAAGCTCTCTCAGAAGGAAGTTGATCATTTTCCACACCTCACTAAATTGAGATTTAGGGGGGAAAAAAAAGTAGGCTTCCCACATTGTCCCTACTGCTGTGATGTTATTTCCAAAGTGTGTTGGTTTTTTTTCACTTTTATGTAAAAAGACATCTGTGAATTTGAGACTGATGCCATTGTGTTATACGCTATAACTCTCACATAATGTTTATTTGGAAATTCAAAAAAATATATATTGAAATATCTATAAGAGAAGACTCAAAATTTTTAAGCATACTATTAATATAAATTTCAACAAGAAACCAAACTCATGCACAGTCAAACATGCACACACTTAGACACTTCATGACAGATTGTAAGTTATATCTTAGCAAGAGTTTTGTACGTTTGTCTGAAAGACATTGAGTTAATAACCACAGACTGCTCATTGGCAAGCAGAAAGTCAGCTTCAATAGGATTCTTAAATGTATAGGTTCTACAAATTTTATCCATTATTTTACAGTGTTCTTAACAATTGACCTAAGGTCAAAGCTGTGGTTCTCTGATGTCGTTGCCCCTTCCCACCTCGTGCAAGGTTTTCTTAAGATGGCAAAGATATTTAGTGTTTTCTGGTTTATTTCCAGTCCCCTCTTACGGATATTGACATTCTCCTAGCCTCTGTCTGCGATAAAGTTATTAGTGATGATCTCACATATGCCTAATCTATGTTTACATTGAGGTGGACAACTCAATCACAACTCAACATCATGTCTAGAGTCTTTAGCCTAACTGATGTTCTGCCCAAGTTAACACTTCCTTTCTTCATGTTTTTTCCCCCTCTGGCAAATAGTACATCTTGTCAATGTTTTTGGTTTTGTTAATCCATTTATATTTGTTTCTTTATTTAGCAGCATCCTCATTTAAGATTAAACGTTTTCTTTGAGATATTTTACTATTATGTCAGCAACAGGTAGATCAAGCAGCTTGACAAACTCTGCTTCGAAAAGTAGCAATAACTACTTTAGTACAATAAGCATGAATCCATTCAAATCAATACTTCACAGCCAACCACCATTTTATTAGGTTGATACTTCTTTATCAGAAATGATGATCACCTAATTTTCATAACTGTGTTTACTGGATAAAGGTCACTAAATTAATACCATATAATCTCAAGTACAGCTTCATCTTTCTTAATACTTCCATAATATACTAAAGACTCTGAATATCTGAATAGTCCACCATTATCGAAGCGCGAGTTCCCTTACCTTTATACAGAAAGATAAATATGCAGAGACAGCTGTTCCAACTCAAGTGAGACCTGAACTGGTTTGGGTTTGAGGAGAGGCATTTGACACCATCTTCCAGAAATATTTTTTTGTAGCTTTTGCTCACAAGAATCTCCCTTATTTCCAACAGCATATTTAAGCCTTTATATTCCTTTTTTTCTTGCCAACATTATAAAGAACACTTTGGGTAGGGATTAATCGTGAGCTAAAGATAGGTTTTTAAAATAAATACTGACAAGCAAGGGAGGACAATAGACTGGGACTAAGTACTCCAGTATGTAAAAGTTAGCTACCATTCTGGAAATTTAAGGTATCATTAGATTGAAGCAAAGACTGATAAATGTTTGCAGGGTAATGTATGCCTCAATATTGGATAATGTAAGGGTATCAACATTTCACATAGTTGGCCATAAATACATATAATTGTTTTTCTATGTTTTTGTTTAAAAAAAAAATAATTGTTTTCAATATAGTAACATATAAAATGAAGTCATTTAAGGGATATTTCTTTGCCCACAGTGAGTTTATGTTCAATGTAAGAGGAAAATATAATTTAAAAGATTATATTTTTGTACAACTGACCCACCAAAAAACATGTAATACCTAGCTTGCTTCTAACCTGCTGAGATGTTCGTGGAAGACGAAATTATTTAGAGAAGCCTGTAGAAAGGACCACTGTTAGGTATCTAAACTGTTCTGTAGAATCTATCACGTTGTGACATGTTTTGCGATAAGAACCAGCAAGAATCTCTTCTGTTACCCTTGCCTGTTCCACACTGCTGACCAAATGACATATTCCCATAAGGAAGAACTATTTACATGCTCATTTGGCATTTATTGTAAAAATATCCTAGGGTACTAAAGTTAACATAAAAAGTTATTCCATTGAAATAAACGGGTGTTTATTTCAACTGGGTGATTTTTAACTCAGAATCACTATAACTCAATAAATAGCTTGGTGTTTTAACATAATATTAATTTGTGAGGCAAATGTACCTGATCATGCTATATGCATGATTTTCTTAACTTTCTTGATGGGCAATATCAGTGTACTTCCATAGCAGGGCATCAACCTCTTTGGCTTATAAACATGGCATGCATGTGAAATCTCACCTCTATGGTTCATGGCTCTCCTTCAATTTTTCCGGGACTTCTTGCTTATTTCAATGGCACCATGAATGATGAGTGATATAATTTTTAATTAAACAAAACCCCAAGTCTAGTAAAAAACATAGAAAGAATGGTCTTATTTCTGCTTCTTTCATTATTATTATCTAATTGGATTATTTTATACTGTATAGCCACTAAGCCACTTCTTCCTTCAAAGAATGATTCTTGACTCTGTGAAATGCTTAGGGATTGTAGCAGAGCTGAGAAGTACTCCTGAGTATAACAGAACAGAAGTAAAAAGATCTCTAAAAGATAGACCTGGCCCCAGTGTTCAAAAAAACCACACCGTGCCCTTTTCCATGACATCAGGAAAACATCCTTTAGAGATATAACTATGGATAATAACATGCAATTGGTTTTTAGAGGTTTATAGAGGAGATATTCAAATATTGGGAAAAATGTATACAAAATGCAAATCACAAATACAACTTCAGAAAAATGTATATGAAACACTTTCTTATATTTCAGCCTACAGTCTTTCAGTGAGCATGTCATACACCGCATTCAACACAATTCTGCAAGGCATATGAGCAGGCAAAAGAATATAGAACAAGAATAAACCCTATAGTGAAAGATGTCTGATATATTAGACTTTTCAGGATAAAGTTTAAAATAAATATGGTCAATATATTGAAGTAGTTAGAGAAAAAAACTTGGATATCATCAATTCACAAGAATGAGGAAAGCATAGAAATAGGATATATATATATATATATATATATATATATATATATATATATATCCCATTCACTCATTACTTCATTCATTCTCTCATTCTTTCTCACTTTCCAAACAGAAAAGCAGTCATTGCTTATTACAGAACTGAACATGAATGTGGAAGTCTACAATTTAATACATTTTTCTGAATACTGTTTTCAGTTTGGAATGAATTTAACATTAGGAGTTACAAAAATTCAATAGACTTTTATTCCATTTATAATTCTTAAATTACTACTTAAAGTAGGTTTTCTTCATGTATATACACATTTTCTATGCTGGATATTCATAACTTAATTTGTCTCTAATCTTGTGTCTAAGCCTTTATCTGAGGTTGTGAGTACATGAAAAGGTCCCCATGCCAAAGTTGTGATTAGCTTTGTAGATTCAGGGGAATTATGGAAATTCATCATACAAAATGCCTACTTGCCAAAATTATTCCATGACCTTGTACTTACGAAGAGTTTTAAATAATTCAGTGTTGTTCTGGATGAATAAATTTGTATCGCTTGTTACTCTAAACAGACACACATTTGCTTTTCGATGCCATTTTAATAAAGCCTAATATTCATGAATTATTGCATTTCAATTAAATTGCATAAGTTTGTAGAAAACACTTTGCCCTAAGCTGTTTAGTGTTGACACCCAGTGTCATTTGATTTTTCTTTGGTATAATGCTCATGGAAGCTTTGACTATATCTAATATGAAGTGCTGTCATTCTTTAATGAGATTTTTTTTTATCATGAGCAACACGATGATATCTACAGAACAGAATGATAAATTCAAGCAGCATGTGTTTATGAGACTATTATGTATACAATGTATACAGTTTCACAATAAACTCTAGTTAATTTAGGAGAAATGCTGAGTGAATATGTGACTTAATGCCAAGCACATATCTCAAACTCTATCTCACCTATCTTATCTGTCTTAATAATACGTAAATGAATGGTCAGGGAGACAAGTTACATGCTTGGAATACTGAATTCTTCTTTCCATTTACAAAGCAATAGAATCTTTCCTCGATTCCCTGACTTTCATGGCTCCAGTAGTTTTGATATCTCAAGGTATTTCATTAAGACTCAAGATATTAGTTGTGTAAAGAAAAGAGGAAATCACCTTTTCCACTTGGAAATGCAACAATAAAACTCTTGTTAGTAGACCTAGTGGTTTGTAACATAACTTATATTAGAAACTATAAATACAAAACTTACTTGAAAATAATACAGTTTCAGTTAATTTTAGGCAAAATGAATATATAATAAATGTATTATTAAAGGGACCCAAAAGGAGAGTGCACCCTGTTTTATTTTTGAAGTACAAGGAGAGATATCTACATATTAACAAGTAGTTATAATTTTTAAAAAATTCTATAAGATGCCATTGAGTTTGGAAGCTCTGTATCTTTTCACATTGAAATTATTGGCATTTTCATAACAAAACATCTTTCAGGCTTACCCCCATTCTCTTCAGCTCTCCTCCTTTAAAATGACAGGTGCTTTCAGGCTGCTGGGATTTAACACCATAAAAGAATTTTTAATCTGCCCCAGTGTAGATGGCGAAGAGAAATACACAGTGAGACTCAGCTATGAGAATTTGGGAAAGCATATTCTCTTCATATAAAAAGCATAGAAAACACCCCGATCGTTCCCTTTCTAACATTCACTTTATCTGCCTTGGAGCAGCCATTTAAAATGAGGAAAGTTCAGCAAACTCGGTCTTGTTTGTACACTGGTCATTCGTTTCCTCCCGTGTACCATTAATAGATTGATATAGAATGGCATAGTCAAATTCTATACAAAACAGTATCTATGTGGGATTTTAATTTCATAGGGAATCATTGTAAGAGTATTTTGTTAAGACAGAAAGAATAATCTCCAGTGGTTCAAGGTTAATTTTATCTTCAACCACTTAAAAAGGCAGAAAAATCAGAGGTGGTCCTTAACTGCCAATCCCTCTAGGTTACGTTTTGTAAAATGTCCTGTTTTCAAGTAAATCTAGTGGGATGGCAGCTCCATTGATGGTGCCGTTTCCACACGTGCTTTTCAGAGACTCCTGTCAATCATACCAGGCAAGAGAGACACTTCCTTTTTGTTTTTTGTAGAAATGAAGTGAGAGACAGCCATGTAGGTTGGAACTAAAGCTGGCCACTGGGAGTGGAGAGAAATTCCCAGCAGACAATCAGGACTGCCTAAATATTCCTACTGCCATAAATACCCATCTCTGCTAACAACACAATAGGACTCAGCTCCAGCAAATACTTTGCATTGTAATGGTAAGAGCTCAAACAAATGACCCAGTTAATCCTTGAACAGCCTGCTCACCATCAGAAAGCATGAGATAAATCTGAGTTGTTTTTAAATGTTGAGTGTGTGCCAATTTATAATGGATGGAGAAAATAAAAAAAAAAAAAATGAGTAGGTATTAAATAAATCACAAAAAAACTTAAAAGGATTTTTCAATGTACAACTAATATTTATATTAATTGATCAGAAATTAAAACTATCGATTCTGTAATGTGCTTTTATATCTGCTGTCTAGCACACCTATGTATGCTTGTAGAAGTGTTTACACACATTTGATTGTTTAAAATTGCACTCACATAGGCATATATACTTATGCAAATACATACACAAACACGTTAACACACATGTGGAATATGCATAACAGTAAATGAGATATTTATATATCTTGAAGACTATCAAGAGACTGCCCCACCTCAGGATCCAACCCACATAGAGAGACCAAACTCAGACACTATTGCAGATGCCAAGAAGTGCTTGCTAACAGGAGCTGGATACAGCTGTCTCCAGAGAGGCTCTGCCAGAGACTGACCAAGACAGATACAGAGACACACAGCCAATCATCAGACTGAGCACAGGGACCCCAATGGAGGAATTAGGAGAAGGACTGAAGGAGATGAAAGGGCCTTATCTGACATCAATGGAAAGGGAGGCCATTGGTCCTGTGAAGGCTAGATGCCCCAGCGTAGAGGAATGCTAGGGTGGTGAGGCTGGAGTGGGTGGGTAGGTGGTGAAGCACCCTCACAGAAGCAGGATAAGGGGAGATGAGGTAGGGTGTTTACAGAGGGGAAACCGGAAAGGGGATAACATTTGAAATGTAAATAAATAAAGAAAATAGTAAACATATATAAAAATGTTAGAAAAGAAAAGAGGTAATAATGGGGAGTTAGAGAGAGGTAGACTAGGAAAGATAACGGGTACTTCTTGAGAAGCCAGCTTATTGCCTCCAGAAAAGTAGTGAGGAGAAAAGGCAGGAAGGCATGGGGAGGGAGTGGGGCCCAAACAAGACTGAGAGTGGAAAGGGGAGGACTCAAGAACACTATAAAATAGTCAAGCCATTGTCCATTTATCTGACATCCACTAACAGGCATCTCTCATCTTTCTCTCTCAGTATGGCTTGGCCTCCTGCCTTCCTGGATAGCTCAGTTCTTTGTTGGTACTAAGGAACAGTCAAGACAGTACCCTAGACAGTCACCAGTACTCTGTTAAAAAAAGGAAATGACTCTAAAAAACAGAAAGGTTTTATTGAAGAAGTAACACATAACTAAATTCTAAGGCAAAAAAAATCCATTTTCCTGATAAGAAAACAGTAATTTTCCAAAAAAATAAAAAAAAAAATGATTTGTTGATTAATATTCAATATTTAGTTTTAAATATTTATTTTAATTACACAATTCAATAGTTATTCTTAATAATGAAAATATGAGTAGTTATTTATATAGCATATATAAAATAAATATATTAATAAAATATATCATTTAATTACTAAAATTAAAAATCAAATTTAAAATTTCTGAAATTAAGCACTTTAAATAAAATTTTATTTTAAAATGTTATAACAAAGTCTAGAGTGATCATTCAGCAGGTGAGGGTGTTTACTGCTTAGATTGAATACCAGAGCTCAGTCATTAGTATACACATAGTGAAAGAAAAGTTCACAGTTCTACAAGTTGGGCTAACTTTTGATTTCTGAAAATGTCATACTAAGTATGAAATGAAATGCATTTCATAAATAGTAAAAATTAAAATCATTATTTTAAAAAAGAAATACTACCCTATAGTATGGTGACCATTTTCAAGGAGAAATGTATTGTACTGGATGCTTTTGAGATACATAATTATTTGATTACTAATGTTGCCTACATAGCACTCAGGACAGTCTGTAAAGGACCGTTTTCTAGTATAGACTTGTTAAATAATTCTTATGCAACTGCAAAATACGAAATCATAAAATGATCTTCAGTTATTGGCCATATTCTTTATAAGTGGAAAGCAAATGTGATAAAAATAGATAATATATCTTTTTTCCATGAGGTTCAATGATAGTGTTTTAATATTTTTATATATTAAGCAAAATAATTATTTAATGATTGGTTTAGGCTATGACGGCAGAAAAGTAGCTATCTGTACATGCTAAGTGAATTATTAGGATTGCATGCTTTCAGCATGTCATCTTTTCTATTCCCTTTTAGCATTTACTGTGGTACACTTAAGCCTGTACCATCAATCATAGAGTCATGGATGGGCCAGAATCTTAAAAAAACATAGCATGCTAAAATAAGACTGAAGCAAGGTACTGAGGTCTCTATGAAAAACCCTGTGGAAACAGTGTCAGTATCTGCTCGCTCACCTTTTACAAACATGAAACACTGCCTCTATTTAGTCTTTTCAATTCCAGTCCCCTCAGTTTATTTATCTGGAATTTACTTTTAAAAGACATGTTTCTATTTGTTTTTGTTGTGTTAAATACAATATGATATTTTTATTCAAATATATTCCATTGTATTTCACATGTAGGTACTAATTATAGTAGGTATTTGTAGGTATTATTTTTATATTATTCACAATGAAAAACCTGTTTAGGAAAAAAAATTTACCTCCATCTACTTATATTTTCTTAGGATAGCAGCAAGAACAAACAATGCTCATTGCCAAACCACTAAATATTTTCTTCTTTATATAGATATATAATTTATTATATAGACAATAATTTATTGTGTGTTAAAATATCACAATAAGAAAAAATAATTACCATATTTAACTTCACTCTATTTTAAGGTTTTATTAATTGAAGCCTGACTTATAAAAGTCAATGATCTTATTATGAAATTTGAACATATAATACTCAAACTTAATAATAAATGAGAAAATACATTATCTTCTAACTATCTCATTTATCTCATGTCTTTACTTGGGATGACTGTGCATATCAGAATGAGCTTCCTTGGGGATGCTTAGAGTGGCGTGTATGATATGTATACTCATAACTGTGTGTAACATAATAGTTACATGAGCATTGGAACCTGATCACTGGCTATACTACTACAGAAAAATAAGTATTTCCTCTACCATAATTATAGATGCTTAGGAAGAAGTTGAAATTCTGAGTCCTTCCCACTCCATGACAGGATATTTATACTGAAGACCAAACTTGTCTAGTCTTCTAAAGAGGAGATTAATGGGTGGGAAAGCTTTTGCCTGATACTTCCCAGAAAGAGATAATGATGGTCATTGAATAGAAAAATCACTTATTACAAATTGTGTGTATCTAAAAACTCTCTCTCTCTCTCTCTCTCTCTCTCTCTCTCTCTCAC
>NC_034593.1:41477424-41502847 GCF_900095145.1 Mus pahari
CACACACACACACACACACACACACACACACACACACACACACACACACACATGCACATACACACAAACCCATACAAATACAAAAAAGTTAAGAAACTAAAATATGTTTACATATTTGATGAGTATTTGATTTGAAAATAGTACCTGGATTATGCTTGTGTTGTTACCTATGGTTAGATTATTTTATATGTGCCAAATGCTAAATGCAATATTGATTCATCTGTTGTCATATGAATGAGTTTATATGCAATAGCATCAAGTGATGATTAAGCATCATTGGCTGAGGAAGCAATTTCACAAGGAAATAGCTTATGCAGAAGCCTACCCTTGAATATTTTATCACTTCTAGGAAGAGTCCTTTCACATCTTTGGCAATTTTCCCTGCATTTGACTTTGAAATGTTCAGATCTCAAACTAAATCCTATTTACCTTTAATATTTAAAGATATAATCATACTGAAAAGTAATTTACATAGTATTATAATTTTATTTCTTTAAATTTTATTGGTGATGAAGAGCTGGTCTAAGAAAATAAATATGAGTCAATAAATACACATGATAAGATTCTTTCTAGGTCCTGCCCTACAGATACCAACACATCCATGTATTAGTGAATGATTTATACTGAAGTAACAAAAAGGCTCTAAAAATATTAGCTTTAATGAGCTTGAGTAACTAATGTGTTCAAATTATTTCTTATAAAATGATGATTAAATAATTTCAAATGAATTTCATGGCTAAATGTTCTTTTAACTGTATTAACGATCAAGTCAAACCTATTTTGGAGTGCTTAAAATACTTTTGTTCCATATTGAAAATTCTGGGCATCAATCAATTTCCTATAATTTTTAAACATCTTTTATCTAAACTTATTTCTTTCATTTGAAGAAAGAAACTTGTGGAGTAAATATTGAAACAAAACTCACTACAGGACAGGAATAAGTAAAAGAAATGTGAGAAAATACGGTTTCGAGGAAAATAACTTGAATTGCATTTATATTTATGGATATTAGAAAGCAAAGAACAATCATTTTATATCCTGTGTTTTTGTAAAAGGACAATTTGTTATTTATATCAACAAGACTCATGGTGTCAAAGAAAAGCCATTGAACATATCAAATACTACTGAATTCTGCAAGAGGCAAAATATTAGCCTCAAGTTTAGACTGCTTATTTCTAACTATTTTTACATTCTTATTTTTCCACAGAATTTCTTTTCTGTGCTTATAGAAAATTCATTATCAAAACACTATCACCTAACAGCAGCTGATAACCGCTTCCTGCTCACTACACTATCTACTGTGCTTGCCCTTGTCACACCATTGTGAAGCAGACTGCCAGGTGCTGAGTCTCTGGTGTGAATGACTAGAGCATTGTATATCACTCTGCTTTATATTCCTGGCTCCTCTCTGACTCCATTAGCACCTCTCAAATCTTTCTTAGATAATTACATAGATTATGGAAAAGGATGAAATTTATTAAAACTCATCTATTTGCTGGCTTTGTTTCATAATGTCTTTATTGGTAACGATATTGGGCTACCTTACAATTAATTCACAGAGAGTCAAGGGCAGCTTTTTATTCACCTACCTTGTTAAACAAGAATGAGATGCTAAGCCTAAATTTCAAATAATATTTTTATGTGCACCATATTTCAGTAATTCTGGTACAAAGAAATTTGATAACGGTCACTTACTTATGTTTTCACAAGTTCATGAATCCTTTTTTAAAAAAAATGAAAATAATTAATTTTAACAAATCACATATGAAAACAATTTTAATTTTAATTTGTAAGTTTATTAATGACTTTGTAAAATAGAAACATATTTACCAGAAATTTTTATTTCTTCAGATACAGTACCATGTCCTATTCATCCAATACTTGTTAACTAAGTGGAAATATTACAGAGAAAGAAAAGAAGAACGACACATAGAGAGAAAGAAATAAGGAAAGAAATGAAAAAGAAGATATGAAAGAAGTGATTGCAAATGATGAAATAAAATACACCATGTTTTTCCTTATCTTTTAGTCCCATGTTCTTCCTTTGGTCTGCATGTGTCTGTTATTCTCAGGCCAAATCTATTATACTAAAAACATCAGAAACAGAGTCTGTCCCAGCAGCTGTGTCACTTCTGCAGGCCGCCCTCTCCCTGGCAGTGCACCGGGATTGCAAGCTTGTACAACCACACTGGAAATCAGTCTGGCAGTTCCTCAGAAAATTGGACATAGTAATACCGGGGAGGATCCAGCAATACCTTTTCTGGGCATATACCCAGAAGATCTTCTAACTGGTAATAAGGACATATGCTCCACTATGTTCATAGCAGCCTTATTTATAATAGCCAGAAGCTGGAAAGAAACCAGATGTCCCTCAGTAGAGGAATGGATAGAGAAAATGTGGTACATTTACACAATGGAGTACTACTCAGCTATTAAAAAGAATGAATTTATGAAGTTCTTGGGCAAATGGATGTATCTGGAGGATATCATCCTTAGTGAGGTAACCCAATCACAAAAGAGCACACATGGTGTGCACTCACTGATAAGTATATATTAGCCCAGAAACTTAGAATACCCAAGATACATTTTGCAAAAACACAAGAAAACCAAGAAGGAAGACCATTGTGTGGATACTTCATTCCTCCTTAGAATAAGGAACAAAATACCCATGAAAGGATATAGGTACAGAAACAAAATTTGGAGCTAAGATGAAAGGATGGACTATCCAGAGACTACCCCATCCGGGAGTCCATCCCATCATCAGCCACCAAACCCAGATACTAATGCACATGCCAGCAAGATTCTGCTGAAGGGACCCTGATATAGCAGCCTCTTGTGAGGCTATGCTAGTGCCTGGCAAACACAGAAGTGGATGCTCACAGTCAGCTATTGGATGTAGCACAGGGCCCCCAAATGAGGAGCAAGTACCCAAGGAGCTGAAGGGGGATGCAACCCTGTAGGTGCAACAACAATATGAACTAACCAGTACCCCCTGAGCTCGTGTCTCTAGCTGCATATGTAGCAGAAGATGGCCTAATTGGTCATCATTGGTAGGAGAGGCCCCTTGGTTTGCAAACTTTATATGACTCAACACAGGGGAATGCCAGGGCCAAGAAGTGGGAGTGGGGGGATAGGGGAGCAGGGGCAGGGGGAGGGCATGGGGAACTTTCGGGATAGCATTTGAAATGTAAATGAAGAAAATATCAAATAAAAAAAAACATAAAAAAAAAAAACATCAGAAATGGCCAACCATGGTGACACATGCCTCTAATATCAGTAGCACTCAGGAGGCAGAGGATCTGAGTTTGAGGTCAGCCTGATCTACAGAGCAAGTTCCAGGAGAGCCAGGGCTACACAGAGAAACCCTGACTTGAAAAATAAGCAAAAGAATCTGAAATAGATGATTAACATGCTTCAAATTTTGTGGATACTATTAATATTATCATTGTCCTATATCAACTTCAGGGTTGCTGGACTCTTGGGATGCTTCACTTACTCATTAAACCTTTCCTCAGTTCTTCATGGAGTGGGAACATCAATCATATCATGATTGCATTTCTATAACGCCTGTGGGATCAGGAATCCTTAGAATATCTTGGAGTGTATCTGAAAGATAAGTGGAGATTGCTGTACAACAGGTCGCTTGAGTCATCCTAATCTGCTAACTTTAACAGTGTGAATCTTTTCAGAAGACTGCTATACAACCCTATTTTTCTGTATCACATGTTACTGGTCAGCTCCCACTAAATCCATTATGGGACCCCAGAAGGCCTCTGGAGGCAATAGACTTATCTACTGTTTTTTTTAAAATGATTGTACTTTCACAAAAACATAGTGCAGGTTAAAATAAAATCTTGGAAACTACATTAAAAAAATTCCCTCCTAGCACTTATTACAAATTTTTTATTAGTTATGAAATTCTTATAAGCAACCCTATCTTATTTATTTTAATTAATGGAATATTTTCAACTATGCAAGTGAATTATATTAAAATATTCATTTATGATTTATGTATTTGTATCAATTCTCATTTATATCAATTTCATATTTTTCATGACTTCACATCACAATTAAATTTATTGACTGGTCATAGTCTACTAATGTTACAAATTTCAACTAGTAATATGCATTTGAAAATTGTAGACTTACATTCTTTGGATTAGCATTTTTACTTTATTTATTGGTGGTATAAAATCAAATACTTTTATATTTTCCCAACATTGTGGGTTTTAGTGATACAATGAAGTATATATATATTTCTACTGTAATTTCAACTGGAGATTTTGAGTGACTTGGAAGAAAAACAGCAGACATTCCAGACTACCATTTTACTCATGACGTGATCCAATCTGTTGACTGTCATTCACTGCTAATGTCACAAATCACTCTGTTACCTACCACTGGCTTCCATTCAGGCTGTCATTACTTCCTCTCAAATTTAGCAACCACTTATTATATAATTCAGTGGAGGGAAACCAGCACATCTAGAGCTCTCCCATTTGCTCATCCCCTTGAGTGACAGCATCCCGGATTTCTATTAGGAGTAGACTCATTTGTATGTAAATAGTCTGTAAAACCCAATTTCTTACAAAACAAATTTTTTAAAACAAATGAGAACCCAGGCAATTTTGTTGAGGTGTCTATGTCTACATTCAGATTTTGCAACTGCAAAGGAAACATGAAGGAACTGATGTGTGAATGTGTGTATTTTTAATATTTTTAAGTAATTTTAAATATTAAAAATACAGATTTCTACCAACAATACAAAATATATTTTTAAAAAGGAATGCAAATGATAAAGGCTTCCAGGATGATTTGATTTTACAACTTGAAAGTAAGAATAATTGAAGTGACAGACCTGTGTGCATCTCTTTTTCAACTTCTGCAAAGAAAACTGCTTATTTCTTTTTATTTAACAGGGTAGCAAATGCTTGGATGCTAACAGACTCTTTATTCACAGATCACAGTTAGAAAGTTGGGTAGAATAAATCATTGATTTCTTCCATTTTAATGTGTTTTCTCAGTCTTTATATGCTGTCCTACAATTTAGGAACTGGGCTCCATTTTTTGTTCTTGAAAACATGTGCCTCATAAGGAATAACAAGAGACTTCAGTCTGCACCACAGAGCAGCAGCAAACAAAGCTCACCCATCAGAGGAAGGCATATTTTAGGTTTTGTTTGTTTGGCTTTGGTTTTTTTGTTTGTTTGTTTCATTTTCATTTTAAAAGTTACTAATGATTGTTTCTTCTCAAGACTCCAGTTGTTAAGAATTATTTCATCTGAAGGGGTAGAATTGGAAACTCTAACTGTAAGGCTTTATACTGTTGAAAGTTGTGGAATATAATGACCAATTGTAAAGACAAGCTGAAATTTTCTATCCTTTAAGGTAGAATATGCCCTATAAAGTTATATAATTCTATACATGGACATGTTCAGATATAGGACTAATTGTACATTTATTGTACCTTTCAGTCTTAAAATGCAATGATACTATTGGGAAATGGAAATGAATGATTTTAATTACTAATTAACTGAAGTTCAAAAATTCTGTAAGGCAATCCTTCCAACATAAATCTCAAATGGGGTATGAAGTAACAAGTGGATTCATTATAGGAAGTTTAATAAATTTAAAAAATCTTCAAGCATTTCAATTGGTGTCTCCTAAAATGTAATTTGTCTGATTTCAAATGCCTGTGCCAAGTATTTTCCTGTCAATTAAAGACAAGCCTTTTCACTCCATCTGGTACTGTATGAAGGTATCTAGTTGCATCATATTTCTGTGTAATGAGAAAATTATAATCAGTTATCACTGAGTACCAACACATCTAGACATCAAATAGGCATCAGATCCTGACATTGCATGGAAATACTGAAGAATCATTTTCAATGTGTGGCTTGATTTTCTAGCCCTAAAACGAAGACACACGCCATTAATTCAAAGTATACAGTTCTTTCAAATTCTACAGGTTAGTTACAGCTAATTAATCAAAGTTTAACCTCTCTATTTTGAGCCACAAATCATAATTTGTAAGCAGTTTCTTTTGTTTTCAGATATCTATGTATGATTTAAATGTGCAAATGTGAAAAAATACAAGCAATTATAATTAAATTTGCTTATGTTACTGTTTATGGTTTTGGTTGGGTAACCTTTTTACTAATGGGGCAATCTCTGTAAGCAACTGATTAAAGGGAAGAAAGATTTTTACACCTTTTTTTGTTTTGTTTAAAGAAGTTCAAGATGTTACATATACAGTTATTATTACTGCAACCATGTGGAAATTGTAAAGGAAAGTGAATAAACCTGCAAGGGTAATATATAGAATATAGAGTTGTGTTAGTGGTCCCTAAATTCCCTATGATAGGTTTGGGGAATATGGATTTATATTGTCATGTGATAAACAGAATCATTTTTTTTTTCAATTTAGACCTAATGGACAATTATCAACTGAAAAATAATGCCCAGTAGAGGCAGTGTAGATGTTAATAAAGAAAAGATCCTCTAAGCAAAAAAGATATGGGTCTTATTATCTGTCATATATAGAACCCAGGGGTAATAATAACTAAAATGAGATGGAAGGTGTTTCTTCTGAGAGCGGTGGTTACCGTTTCTACCTATGTTGAAACAATGTAACAAAAATAATTTAGGAAGAGTTATTTTGCCTAACAAAACTTCAGAGAGAGTCCTTAATCCCTGGAAGACTTGGCAGCACTCTGCTGGACCAGGAAGGTGAACTATATCTTATCTTCAGCCAGAAATACGAAGCAGAAGACAAACTAAACATGGGAAGAGATTAGAAAACTGTCAAAGTCCTTCAGTTATGATATACTTTTTCTAGCAAGGCTCCACCTTTTAAGAATCTCATGACTTCTCAATACAAAGCCACCAAGAGACCATCAAATACTTAAATAAGTGAACGTAGAGGAAATGTTCTCATTCAAACCTCCATTGCCAATACAGACACTCTGAACAACATAATCACATTCCAACCGCCACATATTTAATATGTCTCTTCTGCCAGTTGTTCCTATAGCATGCCATTATATCATTATGGCTTAACTATTATTCTTTATCGCTGCACCCATTTGGAACAGAATTCTTATTGATATTAAAGTTAACACTGGCCCTACCCCGCGTCGCCCAGCCCCCTTCACTGAGTTCACCCCTAGCGGAAGCGCCGCCATCATGTCTGACAAACTGCCCTACAAATTCAAGAACATCAGACTGGCTGCCTGGGGACAGAAGGCCCTGGACATAGCTGAGAATGAGATGCAGGATTGACGCGCATGCGGAAGATGTACTCAGTCACCAGGCCATTGACGGGTGCTCACATTACTGGCTGCCTGCACATTACTGTGGAGACAGCTGTTCTCATTGAGACTCATGTGGCCCTGGGTGCTAACTAAGGTGCGGTGGTCCAGCTGCAACATCTCTACTCAGGACCGTCAGCAGCTGCCATTGCTAAGACTGCCATTCCAGTGTTTGCCTGGAAGGGCGAGACAGATGCAAATGTCAACTAACTTTGCAATAGCTTGGTCAGTGTTCTGCCCATCCCCCTGTGCTCACCCCCACTGTGGCTGGTCACACTGTCTTTGACCTCTCCTGTATCCCTCATACTGTTGTGTTCCAGGTGTGGTGGGAGAAAGGAGAAGTACTTGGGAGGCATCTACAGGGGATGGGAGCTCTTGGAATTCCCGAGGCTGGATGTTGCTAGTGATGATCATCCATATCTTCACATATCTTCACTTGGTCTTTATATCTATGTGCTTGGTTAATAGATACACTGGTTTCTCAGCCCAGGACCGGAGAAGGAAATCTATCAAAGGGTAGGAACCCCTGGGGTTTGAAAGTTCCTAAGAGCTTGGCCTTTTTACTATTGGGCAGTCTCTTAAATCTCATGATACTGAGGTTTTTGCCTCCTATTTCACAAGGGTTAAAATAGATTAACTATAAAAGAACAAGTGACAGAGACTGAAAGGACCTGGAAAAACAATAGGAAAAGGCCAGTCAGTACTGTATAATTGATGGTTCCTATCACAGGCCTGGGTCACAAACAGATTAATTTGTTTTATAATGTTTATATACTATTTAGTATGTTAACAAGGGAAGGTGGATAAAATACAGTTTCTAGTGCCTAAAGAAAAAAACAAAACAAAACAGTTAACACTGAATTTGCTCTAGGTGTGCAGAATCCCAACTTGGAGTTTAATTCATTGATTTTTAACTTATATACAAATATTTCTTTTCTTTTCTTTTCTCTTTCTTTTTTTTTTTTTTTTTTTTTTTTTTTGATCTAAAAATCCCATTAAGTTTGGGCCTTTGTAGATAATTGATGACTTAATTTCAATGTGTAGAGTCTCTACTGACTGTCCTTGTTGGCCACCTGAGCGCAATTACTGTTTTGTTCACCTTTATATCTGAAAAATACCTGCGTACAATGCTGAAGAACGAAAAGCTTTGCTTGTATTCATTGCTCCAAGGATTTTGGATTATGATGTGTCAGTTCTATTTGCTTGGGATATCTGTTAGAACATTGCTTCATAGCATGAAATGCCTGAAGGGGCAATGGTATTCTCTTTATTGTAGGAGAAAGGGGGAGGGAGAGAGAAAAAAGGAGGTAGGGATAGTGGGAGGGGAGGAGAGAGAGAGAGAGAGAGAGAGAGAGAGAGAGAGAGAGAGAGAGANGAGAGAGAGAGAGAGAGAGAGAGAGAGAGAGAGAGAGAGAGAGAGAGAGATCCTACTATTCCCTTTAAGGGTTCATCCATGAAAATCTACCTTGTTTTCAGCAAGGCTCAAATCCTAAGCTTTCCATCACTCCTCCAAAGCTAGGGGCACAAATGTCCCAGTACTTGATAGAAGTTTAAGATCTGTGAAGTTTAAGATCTAAAATGTTAACCACTGTGTTCATATTATTTGAGAAGTGGGACTGTGTAAATGGAGTAAAACTGGCACTAAATGTTTTATAGTAAACAATGAGAATTATGAAAGTGGTGGATAATTTCTAGATACTTTGAAGAACAGGAGGAAAAAATCACAAACTCAGCAATTTCATTCTCAACATTAAAGGGCTGAGTAAACACCCAAGAGATTTCTACATTAACTTTCTCTTCACTGGCTTCTGTAAACAAAAATCTGATCAGGATGTGTTATTTCTATAGGAACAATGTGGCCATCCAGTTTTGATACAGTTGACTAAAGTGGAAAGATGTCTACTGCAAACAAGCAAATCCTATTTATATTCTAATATTTGTCATTTTAAAGCAATATTCATTGCCAACATCTCTGAGTGACAGATGAGTTATAACACCTTTGCAAAGTGATGTATCTCTGTATTTGATGTATTGCATTATATTGTCTCTGAGATTTAATCTTCACTCTCAGGATATGCATGTGCCTTATACAGGCAAACATACACAAACCAACATAGGATTTCACTTTTGGCTCTCTGGAGAAACCAAAGGACATGATGGAAAGGGAGAGAGAGTATTTTATTATCTCAGTGTAACACTGTCTATGGAGACAAGCAGTATCCCAAATGTCAACTTGGGCTGATGAAATAGTCCCCACAATCCCCAAGGTGACATTCTTATTTGAATATCTTAGAGTGGAGAAAAACTTCTGGTTCATATTTGTTTAGAGTTAAGTAAAGCCACATAGGTTAAAAGTCTGACTATACTCAGACTCTGAGGAAAGAGCAAAGGTTGTCTTGGCCAAGTGTAATGAGGAAATGGGTGCCCGGGGGAAACCCAGTTTCTTTAAATGAGACAGCAAGAAAAGCTGGCAGAGACACACAGGGGAAATATGCCAAGATAACGTATTTTCTCTGAGGAAACACAGTCTACGCGGAAAAGCTAACTGAAATTGGAAAATAACTGAAAATAAAACCTGAAGCAGTCAGGAAACAAAAGGCAAGGGCCATGAGACAGAGGAGTGTGATGTCAGCTCCATAATGAGAAAGGCTTGGCTCCATCTGTAGGGATGCTGATCGCTACACTAAGTTAAGCCTGGTAGCAGTAAGTTTTCTCAGTTTGTGAGCAAAGGTTTATTTTAAAATGAATTCTTAATTTGCTGTTAGTCACAAATACCACAGTAGCAATGTAAATATTCCTAGTGTAGATTCTAGTACAGATTAACATGGCACAATGTCTACATGTCCTATGGTCTCAGAATTTAAAGATTCACTTTCATCTTTGTTACACACAGTTAGTTTATTACTATAAAGTATAATATCAAGAAAAATTAAGAGTTGACATTGCCAAATTACAAGGATATTATATCTGCTAACTTTAATGTTCAAACACTGAAGCTATATTTACTGGTGTTTTTCCAAAAATATCAAAACTAATTCTTTACAAAGTATTAAAGCGAATTCATGAATGTATAAAATTCCCCCAAAATGAATGGCTTCAGTAATTGCTTAGGGGACTATGTTTTTAGGAAACTGAGTATAGAATTTCATGGAATGATATTGTAATAAGACAGAGGGAACTTAACTATGTTTATTAGAATTTGTGAAGCACTATAAAATGTATTAACATGTTTAAAATAATAAATTTTATCAAGAATACTTCATTATAATATTTTGTGAAATTTAGTAAATGTTCAACATTTGACAATGATACCCCTAAAAGCCACTGAGAGTGTATGGAGGAAAGATTTTGCTAATATGTAAGTTACTACCTATTAAATAATAGCAATGATAATGCTTTCTATTCAATAGGAAATGATACATATTTAAAATGTTAGATGAAAGAGATTTTATTTTTATTTTAACTGGAAAATGAGCAATATTTTTAGTTAGCATTAAAAACTGTTTCTTTTATTGTGAATAATTACAAGAACATAAAAAAAGACCAAGTAGCCATATGTGAACCCATTGTATTCAGTTTCACCCTATTGATTATTTTAAACCAAAGATTATTGCTTAAACAGAGCAGAAGGTGCCTAACCTATACAAATTGTCCTTGTTTCCCAATATATGATCTGAAATGGCAAATGTTCTTTTGAAACACTAACATCCCTATGTCCAATGAGCTGGGTAAGGTCAGGCTGTAAGAGGAAGACACCTATCTTTCTGCTGTGCACCCTGAAGAGTGTATCAAAAGAAGCCCCAGGAAAGACTCTGACTAGCCTCCCATCTTTGTGGGCTCTGGGTCATTTGTTTGTTCTCTAAAAATGGCAGGATTAAGACAAAAATTCATCATTTCCTTTGTTTGCTTAAAATCTGTAAAGTGGAGATGCTTTCTTCTCCTAGTTTAATTTGTATCAGGAACAGCGGTGGGACATTCCAAAGCCATTATCATTTTCTATACCTTTACATGTCAGCCACCAGGCTGAATATAATTGATGGCACACCAGCAATTTCAGGTTAGAAGTTTTGTAAAGAGGTTAACACCATAAGCCTTTTATTTCCATATCCCCTTTCTTTCTATGCATTCCAGCTGTGAGTTTTAACATAAAGATTATAAAATAAGGTTAAAATCGATCTAACATGACCTGGATAGAATGAGCTCATATACTATAAAATTCCCCCTTGTTGTTCAATGTATGACAATGAACAATCTTAAATTAGAACACCGCATTGTGCCCCCTACCCTGATTCGAAACATCTAAACTATAGCCCTTGACACTTACTTGAGAGTGGCTGTTTTGGAAATGAGTCCTTTATGAGGTAATTAAGTTAAAATGTGGATGTTCTGAAAGGCTATGATCCAGTGTCACCGGCATCCTTATAGAAAGTGATTAGGACACAGAAGGAAAGTGGCATAGCTCATGGAAAAGACCACGAAAGGACACAGTGAAAAGGCAGCCAATGCCAGTCACCTAGAACACCCCAGCAGGAAGGAATGTTAGCCAGAGAATTAAGTTATCTCAATATCTCCTCCAACCATAAGTTTCCCTACCACCATGGACTTGAACGTGGAACTCAGAGCTAAGGTAGCATTTTCTCCTTTATTATGTTACCATCAGGATTTTTCTTTTTTAAATCGCACCTACACAGAAGACACTAAGACAGACATGAAAGGTTATGGTTGAATCACTTTTATTCTGAAATATGGTTTTTTAAAGTCATTTAGAAGTCTGAATTTGAAAGTCAAGGGTTGGTTTTGATTTGATTTTTCATTTTTTAAGATGAATTGACTAAGGAAACAACTAATATATATTGCATTAAGTGAACAATTAGTAAGCAAACAATCTAACTAACAAATATATAAATAATAAACTGACTTAACCACTGAATTATCTCATCTGCAAACCATCTTTTAGAAAAGAAACATAAGGACCATTGAGTCTTCCCCTGATGACAGGGCTCACTGGGGAGTCACAGAGTGACAAGGATGAGCTACTCACTGGGAAGAGATAAGCCCAGGATGTTACCAATGTTTAGATATTCCCAGGAGAAATGTGCTACATGAAATAGATCACTGGTTAAATGGACATGATTTATTCTATCATGGAGGGCTTTTGCCACATAGAATACATTCAATTTGATATTTTATGCACAGAATCAAAAACTTCTACATACAAAATGGAGAACTTAGGTGGTGTATGAGAGTATATGTGTGGGTCCATGTATTTACTATTACTAGTTTTTGTTTGTTTGTTTGTTTTTAGAACTTGAGTATTATTAACAGATCTACTGTCAGCCCTTGTACATACCCCTTCATTGTCAGCATATAAGAGTGATATATCTGTATTTATTAAGAATTTGATTTTAATTATCACAAAATTTCATAGTTTATATTGAGCTTCAATATTGATGAATCCTCTATCAGATTAGACAAATGCATAATGACATGTATTACATATTTTAGTGCCATGTACAACAATATCACAATGCTAAAAATCATCTATATTCTATCAGCTATTTCTCTTCTCTGTATAATTCTGTCAACCTCTGGTATATCATTATAGTTGTCTTTTCCCGGAAAGTCATATATGTAGAATAATTTAACATATAGCCCTTTCTAATACACTACTCTCACCTAATTATATACAATTAAAATTTTTGGAATAGAGACTTTTGATTTTGATCTAAGATCTCACTGTGTAGCACTGACTGTCATCATAGATGTCTTAACAAATCCTTCCTTCCACCAGTTTTGTTTTTGTTCTTATTCTGTAGATTTGTAGTTTTGTTTTGTTTTGTTTTGTTTTTTTCTGATCTGAGGTTTGGGGAAGGTGAGACAGAAGGATCAGCAATTAGAACATAGCTTGTTCCAGGAGTGTCTGAGTTATACAGCAAGACACTTATCTAAAAGTAATGAAATTGTATCTATATGAAGAATGGAACATTAATAGAAGACATTCTGGTAGAGGTTCATATCTACAAGTTGAAGTTGTCTCATAGGTAACTCAGGTTCTAACACAACTGCATGAAAAGATATTCCATATCATGGCTTTCCTCCAGAGATTCCTATCAAGAAGGAGCAACTGATGCAGTTTGATTAGGAGGATTACATACTCTAATTCCAGAAATGCTGATCAAATATATGGGCCTCTATCTGACTGGATAGCAATTGTTTGGGCACTGTAAGTGTTGCAGTGAAAAAGAACTATGTATTACTTGAAGCTATCTTAATCACATATGTAGTATTTCTTCCAAGTAGGTAACCCCTTTATGTATCTTCCTAAGTCAGTACTCTGTAATACTTCTATTTCTTAAATATATGTTCTTAATTCTTAATATAAAATTACAATCAGAAATGAGGATCAGGAATTACCTACAATAGGGGAATTTTTAAATTGTGATACACAAATGATGCCCCACCATGGCATGTGTTCTACTATGTTCACAGCAGCCTTATTTGTGATTGCCAGAGTCTTGGGTTCACCTCTCCTAAAATTCCCATGAACTTAGTGATCTTAGTCATATGGAACAAAGTCAGTCTGTGAGAGGAGAGAAATGGGTTGTATCACTATCAAAGATCCTAAGCTTTAATCTACACAGTTTGGAACTCCTGGAACTGTTTCCAAAGAGAGATATCTCTTAATGTCTTCTGGATTGTATGGTGAAAACAAGGTGACCTCTAACCCATGTTAGTATAACCTGGAATTACATACAAGATTTCAGGTGGGATGAGAGGTAATTTATTAATGCCTCCTAACATCTCCAATCCCCAACTGCTGCCACTGAGCCAGACAGTCCCTGATTTAGACATTATTTATTAATATGCAATTAAAATATTGAGTCATAGAATGGCATGGTAATAGGAGTCGTATCAGAAAGACTATGCATGGTACAAAGCTTTATGAAACCTTTTACCTAAATAGACTGTGTTGTTTATCTCCAGAATGTATTACTAGTATATTTATTGGCTCTGTATCCTTTATTCATGAAGGAAAGACACACACACACAAACACAAACACACACACACACACACACACACTTCACTGATTGGTTTTTATAGTGATTGAAGGCTGAGCAACTCTTAGTAGAATGTTTCATATCTCAAGAGCAAAACCATAGTAAAGTTCACTGAATACTAGCTTGGACAAATCTTCTTTAGGCATTTCTGTAGATCTTCCTCAATCTTCCAGGCCCACACCACATACAACTTTAGATAACTTTTGACCATGTCACAAATACTTGAATTTTGGCATAAAAATTTCATTAGGATCCTTAAACTACTAAAGATTTAGGCTTCACTGCCCTTGGGTACTAACAGAAATGTATTTTCTCACTGAATTCATATCAATCTATGACAACTGTGAACGCTATGCATATATAACCACTGTGTTTTAGCAAATTCTATAAAATAAAATAAACTTAAAAGGTTCCTGATCATAGAACATATCAATCTAATTCAGGAATCTACCTTACAAAGCATGGAGGGAGGCTCACATCTGTGATCTTAGCAATCAGGATGAGCAGAAGGAAGATCTCAACTTCAGGATGAGTCTGGAATACACATAGGACTTAATTAAAAATGAAGAAAGAAAGGAGGAAGGAAAGAAGAAAGGAGGGAACATAGGGAGGAAGGAAATGCTGAAGAAACATAGGGAGGAAGGAAAATAGGAGGGAAGGGGACAAGAAGGGAGGCAAAGAGACGGGGGGAAAGGAAGAATGAAAAGAAGGAGTGAAGAGAGGAAGAAAGAAAATGAGAAAGGGAGGGAAGAAGAGAAGAAGAAAGAAAAGAGAAAGTCAGGAAGGGAGGATAAAAGAAGGGTGAGAGGGAAGTAAGAAGGGGGGGCTAAGAAGGGAGGAATGAAAATAAAATAAAAGATAATATTTTTTATAAATCAAGTAGAGCTCCCCTTATCAGAGTGCATACTAAAATTAAGCAATCAAAATTTAATAGAAATAAATACACTATCAAAATTGATCAAATATGTGTAGTTATCATCTCTAAAGTTGTCCATTGCTGAAACTTGCCACTAGTCTCGGCATGTTGATGTACTCTGATGGTCACAGCACACTTGAGTCTGTAGTGAGATATTTACACAGCCTAGATCATTTATTAAATCTGTCTGGAAAACTAAACACAACCAATAATAACAACCAACCACTAAATACCAAGAAGATCAGACTGTGAACATTTAATGGGTACCATAGTTATTCTCTCAGTTGTGTCTGTTCAATGCATTTAAAATAGTCTAAGAGGAAGGAAAGACACTAGTATCACAAAGGAAAGGAACCATTGCACTGTACATTAGATTAACTGGACCAAGAGTGAGATCAAGTTTGAATCTATACATCTCTCCCCATATCTTATGTCTCTCTGTAATTTATAATTTTTCTGGATTTTTTTGTGTGCCTATGTTTACTTGGCTGAAGTCTGTTGGCCCTCAGCAAAGAATTTTGCTCTGCCTTTTTTGAACTGTATAGGAAGAATCACATTAAGAAGGAATGAGGAATCTATTACTGGAATCTTTAAGTGTGGTTTTCAAGTGTTTTAATCACTGACAGCAATGGATCACGCTGACACATATTAGAGTATTGTGAACATACCACCAGTAAGCAATGTCTGCATGCTATTTTCAGTATTTGTCATAAATATTTGTTATAGGAAGTAAATATTTGTTATATTGATGAGCACGCAGGAATATAACATTTAAGCCGGGCAGTGGTGGCACATGCCTTTAATCTCAGCACTTGGGAGGCAGAGGCAGATGGATTTCTGAGTTTGAGGCCAGCCTGGTCTACAGAGTGAGTTCCAGCACAGCCAGGGCTACACAGAGAAACCCTGTCTCAGGAAAAAAAAAAGAATACAAAATTTAGGATTATAGTGGTTTAGGTTATAAAGATTATTATAAGAGAGAGCCAAGCAAATAAAGTTGACTGTTAAATTGGTCTATTACAGGAAGGTTAAACAAACAGGGTATACAATAATTTATCAGAATAAGTCTTTATGCTTAAGTGACACAAGGTATAACATTAACTAGCCATTAAGGTCCATCAAAAGCTCTCTCTCTTAAAATATAAGACATTATTTCCATAAAATGCATTCCACATTCAACTTCCCCAGGAAAGCCTTGTATATGAGTGGCAGATTTTGTAATCAAACATTAATGAGTTATATTCAGCTACATCTGTTGTGTCTGGATAGCATAGAGACTGAAAACTTGATCAGGAAGGCAATGAAGCCTTCATTTCAAATATAACATACTTCCTTTAAGAGCAGAACAGAAGAGGATAAGCCTAGCTAAGACATCTAGCAGTAGGGGGTATGGTACCTGAAATGGCAATTCTTTTCTAACCAGGCAAGACTTCCAATGCAGGGAAGGGGACACCAACCCATCCACAAAATCTTTAATCATCAATTTGTCCTGCCTACATGATAAAGATGGAACAGAAATTGGGGAATAGCCAAACAATGACTGGCCCAACTTGAGACCCATACCATGAGAGAGAGCTTACATCTGACACTATTAATGATATTCCTTTATACTTGCAGAGAAACCTAGCATAACTTTCCTCTGGAAACCTTCACCTAGCAGCTGATGAAAACAGATACAGAGACACACAACCAAATATTAGGCAGAGCTCATGGAGGGGAAGATGGGGAAGAAGCATTGAAGATACAGAAGGGTCAAGGACACCACAAGAAAACATATAGAATCAACTAACCTGGAACTATAGGAGCTTACAGAGAGACTGATCCATCAAGCAAAGATCATGCATGGGAAAGACCTAGGCTCCACACATATACGTAAGAAATGTGCAGCTGGGTTTTCGTGTGGAACCATCTAACAACTGGAGCAGGGACTGTTTCTGACTCTCTAATACCTGACTTTGGTCCCTTTTCCTCTAACTGGGCTGCCTTGTCTATGCTCAATGTGAAAGGATGCATCTAGTCCTACTGCAACTTGATATGCAAAGAGGGTTGATATCCAAGGGAGGCCTCCCACTGTCTGAAAAGAAAGGGAGGGACTGACAACTGGAGTAGACATGAGAGGGAGAGACTAGGAAGATAAGAGGAATGGGAAACTTTAATTGGGATGTAAATGCATTAATTTTTAAAAATTATAGAGACTTCTCAGTTTTGAATGACAGTTGATAAAGTGCTTTTCTGGCTCTATAGCTGAATAATAGATCTGCATTTGTCCAAACCAAGGACATTTGAGTAGATACCACATTGGACATTGGACACTACTATTGCCTCTGGGAATTTCATATGTACCTTTATCTGTCCCTGGAGATTGGTCTCTGGGAAGTCTTTCATTGCAGAAAATATGGCAGACATTTGAGGACTCTTAAGATGGTTGGCATGTTTAAATGACTTGGGTATGGATATGGCCTTTCCTAGAAGTTGAAAAATTGACTCTAGGTGCAGCTTTATGAAGAACCCCTTTTAGTCCCTGTCCTGATTAGGTTTTCTTGTTAACTCAAAACAACCTAGAGTAACTTTAGAAGAGGAGCATGTCAGTTGAGTTTTTTTTTGTTGTTGTTGTTTTGGTTTTTTTGTTTGTTTTTTGTTTCTTTTTTTTTTCAGATCAGGTGACCTGTTGCCATGTCTGTCATAGTATCTTGACTGATGGTTAGTGTGGGTGATTCCAGCCCACTGTATATGACTCCCCAACTTAGGTAAGCGGGCTTGGGCTACATATGAAAGCTAGCTGAGCACAAGCCATATATATATATATATATATATATATATATATATATATATATATATATGTAATTAGTTATATTCCAATGTTTCTGCTTCTGTTCCTCCTTGAATCCCTGCCATTACTTTCTTAAATGGATTATTTTATTTCATGTTGTCCTCTAAATTGTTTTGGTCAGTATTATGCTATAAAAACCAATCTAGAACAATGATCCTTATCCATTCACATATTAATGTGTGATTTTCTGGAAGGCTTGACTTTTACTTCCCAACTGACCTTAATTATATAAAATTTCCTCATTGTCTACCACACACTGACGTTAATCAGGGTCTCTAAAAATAATTATATTTTATGAGCCTCTTCAAGGACCCTAGGAAGACAGGAGCCCAAGTAGCACATTCTCTTTTGTTCTGGCAGCCTAGCCTTATAGGAAGCACCTCAGATGAAAAGAATTGTGTGAAACACTCAAGAAGAGTACCTTGAAATATAATTTTTAGAATTAAAGTGTAAAATTGCTAGGTAATAGAGCCTTTAAAAAGTATCTTTTACAAACAAAGAATGGACTAAAATTGTCTTGCCCTTTGCACCAACCAACAAGATATAGATAGTTTTGCAATAATTGATTCTCTCTCAGTATGTCAAAGCACTATTTTAGCAAGATTAGACCATATTTAGGTGCAGTCACTATCCTCTAATTTGATAATTTTTTAAAGTTTGCAAAAATATGTTGATAAATGTCTTTTTGACTTACTGTGTTAGAGTATACACAAAATTATATTTCATTTATTTTCTAAAATATGAGCTAAATTAATCTTTCCCAATAAAATTGAGACTGGTTTTATATTCAGGCCAGTATTTTTCTAATCTGAAATCCAGGTGCTACAAAATTAGGTAAGTTTTTGTTTGTTGGTTTGCTTGTTTGTTTTATGTATGTCTTTCCAGAAACTGAATGAGGAGCTAACGAAGTGTGTCCCACTCACCAGTGATCCCAAGATCTTGGGTGTGGTAGGGTGACTGCAGCATGGAGAGTCCTCTGGGGATCTTGGGACCATCCTCTGAGTTTAAGCCTAAGGTGGTGCAGGGCAGGTGCAGACCAGAAAGAGCCCCTTCTCAGAGTTGTAATGCTCCAATTTGCTAGGATAATCCAGTTCAATATTCACAGATATAATAAGAAAAAATGATATTTGTAACTTGTATGCTATCTGGAAAATATTAAAGCATGGGTTAGAGATCATTTGAAAGCTAATACTTCTAATAATGACTATCTGTGTATAAAATTTTCAATCATTCCTCCATCAAGCACTTTTACAGGAAGTTACAAATTGGCATTATACCTATATTTAATGTTTGTACTCAAAACTATGAATCCAGACTGTATTTTAAAACACTCATCTGAAGCATTCAGTGTAATCAGTTCTAAGAGCCAGATGTTCATTCTTTGCAGTAAGGATATAATTGACAGTTAACTTGAAATCTTGTACTTATCCTCAATTGTAGACCAAATCCACAGTTATAATGAGGAACAGGGCAACAACACCAATTTCCTGCTATGTGCCATATCACTTTCGGTAGAAGTCACAGCAAGAATTCAAAAACTGAAGCAATTATGGATTTACTGGCACAAACCTTCAGTATCTAGCCTTCACTTAAAAAGATCAATGGGAATCCTAAGTGAACTTAGTAAAGAACAGATCTTTGAACCATATCTTTAGGTCAAAATTAACATTATCCATTTCTGGGCTGACAGCTGTAATTGGAAAAACTATTCTTACCAACATTCCTGATGTCATGTCATTTTCATTGTCTTTGGAAGACGCATAGAAGACAGGTGCATCCAATGGAAACACGAAGCAAAAAATAATTTACCAGAATGATAACTGCCTGTCACAGAAGCAGAAACTTGTTATCAGGGAGAAATAAGTTGAACTTAGAGGATTTTCTTTTAATCTTTAACCCAGTGGAGATCAAAGGGGAAAAATTTCCCAGGGGCACCTTTAAAAATACAATTATCTTGACTTGGATTTTTCTCTCGAACCATTCTGACATGTGTTATTTTCCATTTACATAAAAAAACTCTCTCCAGCTTTAAAACAAAATAATCCATGTTAGTTTTAACAGGAAAACCATTTAAATCTAGAGAAGTCTGATACTTACCATTGAGTATTAGGTAAAAATGATCATTTAATAAATCTCTATTATAAAGGAAAAAACTCTTAATTACATTAGTGAATGAATAAATGTATTTTGTAAGATATATTGCAAATACATATTAGAAGCCAAATCCCTTTATAATTGGAAATAGGTTACCATGTGCAATATAATTTATTAAATCTGATTTTTTTGAGTCATGGTTTAGGATACTTATTTAATCTTATACAATGTTATGGAGTGTTTTAAGCACAACCAATGATTTGACTTTTGAATTGCTGTTAAATAATATTTGCTTCTAGAAGTTTTAATACTCAGTGGTTAGTGATCTCTTATGAAGAACACTCAAGTTAATTGTGTACAACAATTAAACAGAACTTTGAAGAAAATGTTCATAGGGATTCCTTGCCTAGATCCAGAAGATGAACATGGAACTGAAGAGAGATAACTAGCCATGTGGCAGACAAAGAATAGGGTAAACATAAACATAGAATAGGTTAAATAAGGTATGAGCTAGTAGGAACAGGCCAGCTTATGACCTAGGCACTTAATTAATAAATAGTAAGCCTCCGAGATGTTATTTGGGAACTGGGGTGCTGGTGGAAAAGCTCATATGACAACCTTTTGTAACTGCTCATGTTGGGACAACATTTTACATAGAATCCGTAACAGTATGGCACTGAAAATTCTTGCCTTGATTTAAATATTCCTACATTTTTGGTAACATTTTTCTTTTATTCCCAGTAAAATAGAGTATAAAGTATTAGGTATAGTTCAACTAGATGCCATCATTACTCAAATTTCAAAAAAAAAGCAAAATGATTTTTATTAATGTAATTTAAAGAACTATAATATTTATTGATGTTAGATCAATATTATTAATATAAATTACATGGGAATATTCTCTAAAATATAAAACCTAGATTATTTCACTTAGACATCTCTAAAGAAATTATACAAATATGCATGTACAAATATATCCTACTATATTAGGAAAAGCTAAACAACTGAGAAAGGAGTAAATGTCAAAATGTAATTTAAGGAAGATGTTCATGTAAACAAGATAATTACTGCTGAAATAAATCCAAATAATAAAAAAAAATCTGCTCATATATGATAATGATTAAGGTTTTAAAAAATACAAGGAGAGGAGACTTATATTTTTACATGAGTTTTGATGATAATAACTAAATTATTATTAATTTCTAAGCCATTTAAATAAATTTACACTAATTATAAAATTCTAAATAGGCATTTTAAAAATAAAAACATTTTTATTATTTACAATTTCTTTTTTATTGGATATTTTGTTTATTTACATTTCAAATGTTATCTCCTTTCTCGGTCCCCTACAGAAATCCCCTATTCCATCCTCCCTCCCCATGCTTCTATGAGGGTGCTCAACCACCTGCCCACCCACTCCCAACGCCCCACCCTAGCATTCCTTACACTGGGGTTGAGCCTTCATAGAACTAAGGGCCTCTCCTCCCATTGATATCCCACAAGGCAATTCTCTGCTACAGCTGGAGCCATGGGAATTTCCATGTGTACTCTCTTTGGCTTGTGGTTTATTTCCTGGAAACTCTGGGGGGTTTGGTTGGTTGATATTGTTGTTCCTCCTATGGTTTCCAAATCCCTTCAACTCCTTCATTCCTCTCTCTAACTCCTCCACTGGGGAGACCATGCTCAGTCCCATGGTTGACTGTGAGCATCTGCCTCTGTGCTTGTCAGGTCCTGGTAGAGCCTCTTAGGAGACAGCTGTATCAGCCTCCTGCCAGCAAGCACTTCTTGGCATCCTAGTATATACTTTTGGTGACTGTTTTGGGATGGATCCTCAGGTGGGTCAGTCTCTGGATGGCCTTTCCTTCAGTTTCTGCTCCACACTATCTCTCTGTATTTCCTCCCTTGAGTATTTTCTTCCCCCTTCCAAGAAGGACTGAAGCACCCACACTTTGGTCTTCCTTCTTCTTTAGCTTCATGTGGTCTATAAATTGTATCTTGGGTATTCTGAGCTTTTGGGCTAATATCTACTTATCAGTGAGTGCATACCATGTATGTTCATTTGTGACTGTGTTACCTCACTCAGCATGATATTTTCTAATTCCATTCATTTTCCTAAGAATTTCATGAATTCATTGTTTTTAAGAGCTAAGTAGTACTTCATTGTGTAAATGTACTACATTTTCTGTATCCATTCCTCTTGTGAAGGGAATCTGTTTTGTTTTCCAGCTTCTGGGTATTATTATTAAGGCTGCATAGCGGCAGCAGGTAGAGAGATGGGATAGGGGGTTTATGGAGGGGATACCTGGAAAGGGGACAACATTTGAAATGTAAATAAAGAAAATATCCAATAAAAGGAAAAAAATAAGGCTGCTATGAACATAGTGGAACATGTATAGTAGTGTTTCTACACAAAAATAGTGGTATTTGATCTCTTACATCTCCTGGGAGATGGGCCTGTAAATCTAGGAATAAGTAAATTTGATTATTCATCTTCAGTATATTGATAATTCACAAATAAGAATGTTTGGGTAAATCATAAGAGAGTGATTTCATGTGTATTTAAAATATAACTGGAGAAAACACTATAGGCTTTCAATTTATAATCAGCTGTTGGACCATACTTGTGAATGTTATGGAAGGGCTTGTACATGAATAAATTTCCATTTTCATAATTTTGTGTTTTAAAGATGAATAATTTATCAATGTTTTAGAATTTCATAAATATAATTTGATCACATTTACCTTTTGTTTTCTGCCTGATCTGTTCCTACCTCCTAAATTTCTTCTTTACCCTCCTAAATACATGTTCTCCTTTTCACTCCCTCTCCTTCTTCTCTCTTCTTCTTCTTCTCCTCCCCCCTCACTTTTTCCCTCTCTCTACCAATTCAGTTCATTATCATATTCCTAAATTTCCTGGAAGGTACATCCAACCTTTTGAGCTTGGTAGACCAACAAGCGGTCATACTTTAAACAAAACTGACTTTCCTTCTCCTAGTAGCTGTAAGTTGTCAATAGATCTTTAACTAGGGGTGGGGCTTTGAGCCTATGGCACCCATCAAATGCCAGGACATATGTGTGGATGGAGATTGTTCAGCTATAATCTGTGCTATCACAATTCAAGTGAATCCTTATGTGCAGCTGCCTTGCTGTGTCAAGAAATATATATATATATATGAATTCACCCACCATTTCTTATCTTAGACTTTTTTTGCCATTGTGTTTTCTCAATGATTCCTGAATGTTGGGAGGAAGATTTGAGACCTAGATATTCCATATAGGTCTGAGCATTACACAGTCTCTTTCTATGGACTCATTTACCAATTGGGTATCTCTGTTAATAATCATTTGCGGGTGAAAGAAGCTATTCTGATAATTAGTTGAAAGACACAGTCATTTGTGAGTATAAACAATCTATCATTAAGTGTCAGTTGATGGTGGGATTGCAAGCTGGTACAACTACTCTGGAAATCAGTCTAGAAGTTCCTTAGAAAACTGGATATAGTGCTACCTGAGGATGCAGCTATACCACTCCTGGGTATATGCCCAGAAGATGCTCCAACATGCAATGAGGACACATGCTCCACTATGTTCATACCAGCCATATTTATAATAGCCAGAAGCTGGAAATAACCCAGATGTCACTCAACAGAGGAATGGATACAGATAATGTGGTACACTTACACAATGGAATACTACTCAGCTATTAAAAAGAATGACTTCATGAAATCTTCAGGCAAATGAATGGATCTAGAAAAGATACTGAATGTGGTAACTCAGTCACAAAAGACCATACATGTTATGTACTCACTGATAAGTGGGTATTAGGCAAGCAGGTGGAATAACTACAATACAACTCTTGGGCCACATGAAGCTCAAGAGAAAGGAAGACCAAAGAGTGGACACTTCAGTTCTACTTAGGTGAACAATATTATCAAGGGAAATAAAGGGTGGGAGGAACTTGGAAGGGAGAGGAGAGGGGAAAGGGAAAAATAGGGGAAGAATCAGTTATGGGAGGAAATAGAGGGGATATACAGAGGGTCAGGATATTGAACAGAGCTATTTAGCAATGGGGGATAGGGATCTGAGGTAGCAACCAAAAAGCCCCAAATGGTAAGAAACAAGAGCCTCCCAGGAGCCCACAGGGATGACATCAGCTGCAATACTCCACAATGTGGAAGGAGAACCTGTAAAAACCATATCCAGATATAAACATGGTCCCCTGGTTGAGGGATGAGGCCACCCAAGCATCTCCAAAATTTTAACTCAGAATTGCTCCTGTCTAAAGGAAATACAGGGAAAAAGTGTAGAGCAGAGACTGAAGGAAAGGTCATCCAGAGACTGTCCCACCTGAGGATCCATCCCACATGCAGACACCAAACCCAGACATTATTGCTGATGCCAGGAAATGCTTGCTGACAGGAGCCTGATCCAGCTGTGTCCTGAGAGGCTCTGTCAGATCCTGACCAAGACAGATGCTGATGCTGACAGCCAACCATCAGTCTGAGCACAGGGACCTCAATGGAGGAGTTAGGGGAAGGACTGAAGGAGATGAATGGGCCTTATCTGGCATCACTGGGGTAACATTTGAAATGTAAATAGTTAAAAAAAAAACAGTACTCTGTTAGGAATAATTATTTTTCTCTTCTAGTAGTTTTCATTAGCACCATATATCTCATGGCTACCCAAAAAAAATGTGGGTTTCAAGTCAATATCAATATGATTTCTCTATGTTCTGTGAGTCAAGTAAATGGGACTATTGTTAAGTTCTTGAGGATAACCAAAAACACTGGCAATAATCTATAATATGTGGGTCTATGGTATCTTGATAGCCAACAACTCCAAAAGAGGCAATCCATTCAAGGCACAATGTGTTTTGTCAATGTTTGATATTAGTAGAGGTTTTGTTACACCATCATCATCAGGCACATTTTAAAAAATTTATTTATTATTATTTTCATTATTAACATTTCAAATGCTATCCCAAAAGTTCCCTAAACCCCCCCACACACCCCTGCTCCCCTACCCACCCACTCCCACTACTTGGCCCTGACCTTCCACTGTGCTGGGTCATATAAAGTTTACAAGACCAAGGGGCCTCTCTTCCCAATGATGGCCAACAAGGCCATCTTCTGCTACATATGCAGCTAGAGACTCGAGCTCAGGGGGTACTGGTTAGCTCATATTGCTGTTGCACCTACAGGGTTGCAGCCCCCTACAA
>NC_034593.1:41502858-41520759 GCF_900095145.1 Mus pahari
TGGTCTTCTCATTCTGTCCTGAATTTCCTAGATGTTTTGAGTTAGGATCTTTTTGCATTTTGCATTTTCTTTGATTGTTGTGCCCATGTTCTCTATGGAATCTTCTGCAGCTGAGATTCTCTCTTCTCTCTCCTGTATTCTATTGCTGAAGCTCACATCTATGGTTCCTGATTTCTTTCCTAGGATTTCTATCTCCAGAGCTATCACATTTTGGGTTTTCTTTATTGCTTCTATTTCCCTTTTTAGGTCTTGGGTGGTTTTGCTCATTTCCATCACCTGTTTGTTTTTGTTCTCCTCTCTCTCTGTAAGGACTTCTACCTCTTTAGAAGTATTCTCTTGTCTTTCTTTAAGGATTTGTATCTCTTTAGCAGTGTTCTCCTTCATTTCTTTAATATTGCCCTTGTTAAAGTCCTCTAAGTGCATCATGAGGTATGCTTTTAAATCCGTTCCTTGCTTTTCGGGTGTGTTGGGGTATTCAGGACTGACTGAGGTGGGAGTGCTAGGTTCTGATGATGGTAAGTAGTCTTGGTTTCTGTTAGTAAGATTCCTATATTTGCCTTTCGCCATCTGGTGATCTCTGCAGTTAGTTGTTATAGGTGTCTCTTGTTGGAGCTTGTTCCTCCTGTGATTCTGTTAGCCTCTGTCACTATTCCTGGGAGTCCAGTTTTCTCCTGAGTCTCAGTGATCAGGTCACTCTGTGCAGGGAAGCTCTCTTCTAGCAGGGAATGTGCACAGATGGCTGGCATTCAGATCAGACTCTTTGCTGAAGATGTAGGCCCAAAACTGGACCTGTGCCAGAAGATATGTTGCCTCTGCAGATTATTCACTCACCTGCACAGTCTAGGCACTGAGGGACTCTGGACACAATATGACTCTCTCACCTGCTCTGGCAGACAGAGCCCTCACTGGTCGCCACCTTTCCTCTGGCGAGGAAGGTGCCCAACATTCTGGAACCCGAAATAGAGTCTGTCCCAGAAGTTAGGTTGCTTCTTTCTATCCTGAAGCTGTGTAGCTTCTGTGGTCCACACTCTTGCCAGTGCAGATTGGAGCCCAGAAGCTGCGTCCCTTCTCCAGGTCGCCCTCTAACTGGCAGTGGACTGGAGCAAAGATGGTTCTCCTTCTGGCTCAGGCCAGGAGACTGCTCCCTGGGCAGACACCCCTCCTCAGGCAGGAAAGGTGCCAGATGACTTCCAGCTCAGGCCTTGAGACTACTCCCGGGTGAACACCCCTCCTTGGGCAGTAAAGGTGCCGGGTGCCGGATCAGGCCCGGAGACTGCTCTGGGGCAGACACCCCTCCTCAGCCGGGGAAAGTCGCTGGGTGACTGGAACCAGAAAAGGGATCCTTCCCAGAAGCTGTGACGCTTCTCCAATCTGCCCTCTCTCTGGCAGTGCACTGGAGCAAACATGGCTCACCTTCTGGCTCAGGCCTGGAGACTGCTCCCAGGCAGACACCCCTCCTCGGGCGGGGAAAGGCTCTGGATGACTTCTGGCTCAGGCCTTGAGACTGCTCCTGGGCAAACACCCCTCCTTGGGCAGGAAAGGTGCCAGATGACTTCCAGCTCAGGCCTTGAGACTGCTCCCGGGTGAACACCCCTCCTCGGGCAGGAAAGGCGCTTGGTCTAGTTGATACCATTTTCTTATGCAATATATACATTAATTTTGCATTTTTTGTCCTGTAATACAATCATATCAAATTTATTTCTTATTGATTAATTGGGTGTCAGTTTTCACAGACAAGATAGAGAATAAAAACAATCCTTTCTCATTATTCTGTTGGTCTATGGCTAAGCCTATAGATTTTCCAGGAGGATTTCTATCCATATGAATGTTAGTTTGAAAGAGAAAGTTTCTTCCTTATCTCTTTAGATAGCTAAGGGTTTGCTTTTTTTTTTTTTTTTTTTTTTAAACTAAAGAATTCTCTTTAGATATGTGATTCTTAGAGACCTGATTTAATACTGGACTTTTATTTCCAGTTCTCTATTTTGGACAGGCCTAGGCCTTATCTGTTCTCTGTCTTCCTCCTGCTGCATCAATCCCAAATTAAACCCAACTCAACAGTCTGCTATCCATTTCCTCTGTGTGGCTGACTCATCTGGTTTTCCTGCTTGGCACTTCTGAGCATAAATATATATAACAGAAGGTTTAGGTCGTCAGCTAGCATTTCTCATTTTTTCTTTTTTTTTGCAGTAGCAGCATGTATCATTTTACATACTCTATTGTTTCTTAATATATTTATTGTAGAATGCATAGCTCTCATCTTGTAAAATGAAAGAAAATACTTAGAAAAAACCAATTATATCCATAACAATGTTCTTTATAAAATACTTCTTAGAATGTTTGATGACTACTGTAAAACTAATATCTCTACTCTTTTTAAAATCCATAGTAACACAAATTTTACATTATTTTCAGCAAGTTCTCTAACAGCATTTTATGAGAAACTCCAACCTTTTTTCATATATTCTGAGTAACCTTTTAGTATTGCAACATAAAACAAGTAATTCTTCATTATTCAGAAAAAATATTTGCTTCAGAAAATAATAATTGAGAGTATAAAATTGAAAATAAAGAAAGACCATTATAATACATATTTCAGAAACTCACTCACTCAGAAACTACAGAAACAATATACCCACCTAGATTTACTTTGTTGTCTCACTAAAAAGTTGCCTAAAGGCCATCCTCATTTAATTTCCATAAACAGTAGCACAGGAACATAAGATAAATTGCAATAAACCATGTGAGACATACGGATACAATTTTATATAAACATATCAGGGATAGATTTCTTTAATCTAATAAGAAAAGAAAACAACACCTGAAGTCTTGCTGAGTTTGAACTGAGTTATTCAGAAAAGTGCTAGAAATATACAAGAGAAGAGATGTATTCAAGAGAGCTATGGCTGGAGGAACTATGTGATGGGAGGACCTGGGGGTGGGAGGGGCAGTGACAAGGATATAAAGTGAATGAATGAATGAATGAATAAATAAGTCAATAAATAAATTGAGGGAAAAAAGTAAAGGAACTGGAAAGCACTCTGATTTTTTTTTCTGAATATTGAAACTAAAAATCATTGTTAAATGAAACTTATGGTTAATTAATATTCTTATCAAGAAACCAAGCTTCCAAAAATGATCTTTAGAATGATATTTGTATGTATTTCAGTGAAAATGATTACTGGTATGACATCTTTCATTTTCTGATCGTTTGAAAATCACCAAGGTTTCATTCTATTCTCTTCCTGGGCATATAAATATGCATATATTGTATAAATATTTATGTAAATGGATTTATCTAATATTGTAGTATCCAATACATATATAACTGTATAAATTATATGTATGATATGTGCATTTATAAAATATTTCTATTTCTATTAAAGACATTTATCATGTATTAAATTAATTCAGTAAATTTTATTTAAATATATTGAGCAAATTAAAATAAATTATTATTATTATCTGGCATAAAAATTAAACATAACAGACTCAAATGGTATTATAATAACTCTCTGAAGACTTGAACAATTTAAGAATTTTGAGAAAAAGATGCATAATAAGGCAGCATGTAAAACAAGTGAACAAATAAATAAAACCCTTTGGATTCATTTTTTATTTTTTTCTCCTGCAGAAATTCTTCATTTATCAATGCACTTTCTCTTTTATTTATTTTAATTGGATATTTTCTTTATTTACATTTCAAATGTTATCCCCTTTCCTTGTTTGCCCTCCCAAAACCACTTCCCCCTTTCCTTCCCTCCCAGCCTCACCACCAACCCACCCACACCTGCTTCCTAGCCCAGGCATTCCCCTACACTGGGGCATAGAGGCTTCATAGGACTAAGGGCCTCTTCTCCCAATAATGACCAACTAGGCCATTCTCTGCTACATTTGGAGCTGGAGCCATGAGTCCCACCATGTGTACTCTTTGGTTGGTGATTTATTCCCTGTGAGCTTTAGGGGTCCTGGTTAGTTCATACTGTTGTTCCTCCTAATGGGCTGCCAAACCCTTCAGCTCCTTGAGCCCTTTCCCTAGCTCCTTCATTGGGGACCCTGCACTCATTCCAATGGATGGATATGAGCATCCACCCCCTGTCAGGCACTGGTGGAGCCTCTTGGGAGACAGCTATAACAGTCTGTCAGTAAGCACTTGTTGGCATTCGCAAAAGTGTCTGGGTTTGGTGATTGTATTTGTGATGGATCCCCAGGTGGTGCAGTCTCTGGATGATCATTCCTTCAGTCTCTGCTTCACACTTTGTCTCTGTAACTCTGTAACATGAGTATTTTGTTCCCCCTTCTAAGAAGGATCAAAGTATCAACACTTTAGGCTTTCTTCTTCTTGAGTTTCATGTGGTTTGTGAATTTTATCTTGGGTATTCTGAGTTTCTGGGCTAATATCCACTTATCAATAAGTGCATATCATGTGTGCTCTTTTGTGATTGAGTTACCTCACTCAGGATGATATTTCCTAGTTCCATCCATTTGCCTAAGAATTTCATAAATTCATTGTTTTTATAACTTAGTAGTATTGCACTGTGTAAATGTATCACATTTTCTGTATCTATTTTTTTGTTGAAGGACAACTGGGTTCTTTCCAGTTCCTGGCTATTATAAATAAGGCTCCGATAAATATAGTGGAGCATGTGTCCTTGTTATATGTTGTAGCAGCTTCTGGGTATATGCCCAGGAGTGGTATTGAGGATCTTCCAGTAGAACTATGCCCAATGTTCTGAGGAACTGCCAAACTGACTTCCAGAGTGGTTGAACGAGCTTGCAATCCCATCAGCAATGGAGGAGTGTTCCTCTTTCTCCACAACCTCACCAAATGGGACCTCATAAAATTGCAAAGCTTCTGTAAGGCAAAGGACACTGCCAATAGGACAAAAAGNCAACCAACAGATTGGGAAACGATCTTTACCAATTCTACATCTAATAGAGGCCTATTATCCAATATATGCAAAGAACTCAAGAAGCTAGACTCCAAAGAGCCAAATAACCCTATTAAAATGGGTACAGAGCTAAACAAAGAATTCTCAAATGAGGAATACAGAATGGCTGAGAAATACCTAAAGAAATATTCAACATCCTTAGTCATCGGGGAAATGCAAATCAAAACAACCCTGAGATGCTACCTCACATCAGTGAGAATGGCTAAGATCAAAACCACATTTGACAGCAGATTCTGGCAAGGTTTTGGAGAAAGACAAACCCTGTGGATTCTTTCTTTTGAATTATTTCTCATCAGAAATCCATGAGTTTATTGTCTCTATCCTGCTTCACATCAACCCATAGGTGTAAATGTCCTCTTAAACATACAATTCTGTTACATGAGTAGCACTCAAAAATAATTTCCATTAACAGTTCATGTTCTTCATTGTGTTTTCTGAGATCTAGTGCCTTTATCAGTAATGGCAACATTAGGGTAGGTGTGCTGATTTTCCTCTGGCAGAAAATCTTTTTTCCTGCTTGCTTCCTTAGTATTGTAATAAACCATGAGCTGGCTTCCCAGTTTAAGAGCTTCCAGCTGTAAAATATAAACCCTTCTATCTTCTCTTTACAATGTAAACATTGCATATCCATAATACTCTTGTTTTTTCACAGACACAAAGTGACAAATGATAAAAATACTAAACAACTTGTGCCACTTTGAGCTAAATGCTCTAAGATATCATCTGGTTTATCAAATTGTCTTTACACTACCCTTTTACAATGTAGTACCTGCACATTGAGTGACCATTGTTGTGCTCCTCTGGGCTTTTGAAAAGCTCACAAATGTCTTTTCCTGTCCCTGTTTACATAATTGCGAGCTCAACCCTTCCTCAAAACTATGCTGAGATCTCTTATTCTATGCATAAGTTCCTCAATCCTAGTTTCTGGCATTTAGCAAACTTTTAAGAAGCAGTAACTCTCCCTGAATAAACAAATAGATTCAACTACATACTTTTCCCTACCACCAAAATCAGGATCTTCCACTTTCCCCTTAAAGTGTATTTTTCTCTTCCTGAGATGGTAGAGATTTGGCCTGATTTAACTATTTCTCTTGCTGTTCATGTACTGTATGCTCACTCACTGCTCTTTCACCTTCACCCTGTTTCAAAACTTCATTATTAAAAACTACATCAACCTTTAAGAATATAGAAAATGCTGATTTAAAAAAAAATGCTAAAACTATCTATCTATCTATAGCTGCTTTGATTTGAGTAACTGGAGTCAAAAGTGAGATAAGAAATGCATCTGGTGTCGAGCCTTTGCCAGCTGGGACAGAACTTTGCTTTCAAGAGTGATGATGGCCAGCATCCAACTGATGGAGAGCAATGCAGAACAGCCCTAAATGCTCTGAAAACCAACATGGCAGGTTGTGATGGGTCAAACTTGCAAGAGGCACCTACATTCTGCCTTTCCTATTAGCTATGTAGCTTCAATTTCTTCCACATGAACTAATTTTCTACCATCATATTTTCAGTCAGGCTCACTTCCTTGGATTTTTTTTTTCCTTTTTTTTTTTTTTTTTTTCAGAATGTTTCTTCCCTAGATATTCTAAATTTGTCCTGGTTGCTCGGTACCCAGGCTTATATTGCAATCTCTTTGAATCATAGTTAACATAGTTCATACCAAATGAATTTTAACATTTATGGATAAATTTTCACACTTTTCTGGAAGGGATACTTATAAATTCTGGTCTTCAAGAATCTTCCTCTTTCCCATAGCTATGTCTCCTCTCCTAAGACAAGAATATTGATTCAGTCCAGGGTGGGAACAAGGGCATTCCTTTAGACACCTCAGACTTAACACAATCAGGTAATACTGAGAAGAATTTATTTTGGGACCATCATGAAACTGATAAGTACATAGTATCTGGAGTAGTCTGATATCTTCAAGTGGTACTCTGGTGTCAGCTCTGATCCCAACACCAGATACAATACGATCATTGAAGAGGACATTTGTTACAAAGGTGAGTGAGTTACATAGTAAATGCTACTAATCATACATTAGATGCCCAACTGCTATTGTAAGCACATTTGCATACACATTGTCTTGTAAATGAAGTACAGTTAAAAAGCATTCTTGTATATATTGATGTTTTCCTGCTTTTAAAGAAATCACCATTGCTTAATTGCATCTGGTTATTCCTTGATACTTATTATAGCAAATATTGCTGTTTTAATAAGCCATGCATGAATAGATGTGCAAGTCAACTTGCTGAATAAGGGTAAACAGCTTATATGTTTGAGTTAGCCAGGAACTTTAGATCTAACTTTCTCCAGGGGAAACTTTCCTGTTTGTAGAAAGCTTTGCAGATGTGTTGGTAAATTTGGGCTTAGTGAGCGGTCCTGCATCCCCTTATGAGCTGAGCTAGGACAAGAGTTGACAAGCCAAAGTAGACCTAGGGAAGTGCACACCAATGTATTAGCCAATAACAAATCATTAGCCCAGAAAACATTTATGCAAATAATATCCTTCAGACTGAGTATGTTATATTAAGGAATACATGTGCCAGATGCAAGTGCATATACATATACACATGCAAATGTAACAATAATTAATGAAAACAGGGGTCATAAATTTGGGGAAAGGAAAGAGATTGACATATGGGAAAGTTTGGAGGTACAAAAGTAGAAAAAGGGAATAATGTAATTATAAAGACATAAAAAAAGAACTAATTAAAGATTTTATATTTTAATTTCAAATATAAATATCTGCCAACAACAATAATAAATATAATCATTATCTGGAACTTTATTAAAAAAAATCTATTGGCCAGATCTCTAGTATAATTTTTCCTGTCAATGTAATATATACTTATTTGTGATAAGGTATTTAAGTGAAAGATTCTAACCAGTTCAGTTTGTAGAAATAGTTTAAACTGATAAGTATGTACTTTTCTTAAGTATTTATGCTCTAGGAAGGACAAAAATAAGAGACTATTATTTTCCAATGTGCGCAATTTGCATAGAAATGCCAATTGGTGCAAATATTCATATATAAAGGTATGATATGCTAAGGACAACCTAAAAGTAAGCAGAATGCTGGCTATATAATTTTTTAAAATGAGAAGAAAACTCATACATTTACAGTAAGCTTAATTAGAGAAATATAGGGGAGAAATACTATCTAAATCTATAGAAAATTTTAGATATTCCAGTATAAGAAAGTCACACTCTTTCAGTGAATATCAATCTGGAAGATATAATCAAACTTTCAAAAATAAAAGACTAGAAGATACAGAAAGCCTGAAGATAAGCAAACAACAAATAACAGTTCCAGTGGATTAAACCCAGAATTTTGAGCCATACACTTCAGATTACGAATTCCTCAAGCCAAGCCTTCTTCATATATATATATATATATATATATATATATATATATATATATATACCTAAACAAATAAGAGTTGAGTGAGCTTAAAACAATGGTTTTGGATAATAGAAATATTGAATAAAGTTTATCACACAGAATTTAAAATGTATTAATGAATGCCATGTAAACTACAAAATTCTAAAATTGCATGGTGAACAAAAGTACACAAATCCAAAATATGCTAACATTATCTTATTTATATATAAACTCATAGTTTAATTATGATACAGTGATACTATGTCATAACTCATACCCATCACAAAGGTTCAAATTGTTCACATATACCTACTGTGATCTTTTCAATATTATAAACCAATTATAAAATGTATTCTCCAAAACACATATGTAATAAGCACATAACATGTTCAAGTTATATATTGATTAATTTTGCATGTTTATTGCCCAACAGTGAATGTACACAATTTCATTTGAAATAAAAGATTGTGTGTATGATGTAGAATCGAGTCATTAGATCAGAAATAGCGGTTCAGAGTGCTTAGGATAGACAGGGAGTCCTCAAATAAATAACTTCTTTGATCATACTCCGTACTTAAAATTTATATCTATCTTAAACAAATTATATACACCTATGTTATTTCAAGAAAAGTTGGGTAGAAACTGAATAGTGTATACTACTGATTTTGTTTGGAGCTCCATTATACTTGACAAAAAACAAAAACAAACAAACAAAAACCAGAAACACAGAAGTATGGCAATGGATTTCAGAAGTAAGAAAATCACATGTGGAAATAATCTGAAACATGAAGAAGATATTGTAAAAAGGTAAGAATAAAAATTAAGTATATTTATCAATGTGCCAGTGCATGTTCAGTGCAGAACTAGGATGACAGGTCCAAAACATAACCAAATAATTATCCCAAAATAAACCAAATAATAATAATAGTAATACCCAGGTATCTAAATTGTGGTTTGACATTTTTAAAAATTTTCATGGAATTGGTTCTAAAATACTACAGGTAAAATAGATACTGCTTCCATACTGACAAGTGTTCTGTCAATGTCTGAAGAAGCAATTGGATTATATTTAATAAATTGGACCACAAAACAAGTTTTGTATGCATACCTGTTTGACTTGTGTATTGCAATATTTTATATTCCAGTTTACAGTTCCTGAATGTAGTTATTAGATATGTTTTATAATTCATTTATAATTTAATGAAATGAAACTTTTTTCTGATGTTTGATTTCTTTAATTTAATTTTATTTGTAATCCATTTTTTACACTCCACATTCCATTCCTTGCTCCACTCCATCCATCCTCTGACTTGTCCACATCCCTCACCTCCTCCCCTCCACAAGCATCTACACATGGATGTCCCAATTCCCCCCATCCCACATAACCTCTAAATCCCCTGGAGCCTCCAGTCTCTTGAGGGTTAAGTGCATCATTTCTGAATGAACACAGACCCAGAAGTCCTCTACTCTATGTGTGTTGGTGGCCTCATATCAGCTGGTGTGTGCTATCTGTTTGGTGGTCGAGTTTTTGAAAGATCTCGGGGGTCCAGATTAATTAAGACTGCTGGGCCTCCTACAAAATAGCCCTTCTCCTCAGCTTCTTTCAGCCTTTCCTAATTCAACAACAGGGTCAGCTGCTTCTGTCTATTGGTTGGATGCAAATAACTGCATCTGACTCTTTCAGCTGCTTGTTGGATCTTTCGGACGGCAGTGATGATAGATCCCTTTTTGTGAGTTCTCCATGGCCTCAGTAATAGTGTCAGGCCTTGGGAGCTGTCCTTGAGCTGGATCCCACTTTGAACCTGTTGCTGGACCTTCTTTTCCTCAGGCTTCTCTCCATTTCCATCTCTGTAATTCTTTAACAGAAACAGTTATGGGTCTGAGGTTTGACTGAAATGGCCACCCCATCACTCACTTGATGCCCTGTCTTCCTGTTGGAGGTGGACTCTATAAGTTCTCTCCCCCTACTGTTGGCCATTTCATCTAAGGTCCCTCTCTACGAGTCCTGGAAATTTCTCCCCTCCCAGGTCTCTGATACATTCTGGGTGGTCCACCCCCAACCTCCTATTTCCCGAGGTTGCTTGTTTCAATTCTTTCTGCTGGCCCTAAGAGCTTCAGTCCTTTTTCCTCACCCTAAAACAGACCAGGTTCCCCTTTTCCCCCCACTGCCCTCTCATCCCACCCACTCTCTCCCCCAAGTCCCTCCCTCCCTCCCCACTTGCGATTACTTTCTTCTCCCTCCCAAGTGGAACTGTGGTGTCCTTTCTTGAGCATGTCAGCTTGTTGCAGCTTGTTGTGCCTTTTGAATTCTATGGACTGTATCTTGGGGTTTTTGGTTTTTTGTTTTTTTTGTTTTTTGCTTTTTGTTTTTTGTTTTTTGTTTTTTGCCTAATATCCACATATTTTTGCACTTAACCAATAAAGAGACCAGAAGTAGAACAGTTGCTATTTTAAGTAGAGATGATTAAGGTCATTTATAATAAGAGGTTAAAGATAATCTCTGTAAAACTCAAGGTATAATAGTTCAAATCAGTAATTCTAGGACTCAAAATTTTGAGGCAATAGGATTTCTGGGAGTTCCAAGATGTCTCAAGTTGCATAGTAAGAGCTTCTCTCAAAGCAGTATAATTATAATGATGATGCAAAACTGCAGTGATAAAAAGCAATGAAGTTGCTTCAAAACTAACACATAAATTATTTTCTCATTTACTTATTTTTGTGATCGAAACACCTGTTGGTTTTTCTATAACTAGTCCTTAGTGTTACCTCTCCGCTCCAAGTATTAGGTAGTACATACCTAAAACTGTGTACCACGTGCTAACAACACTAGAGCATGCAACATGAACAAAACTGAAATAATGGTTTTGTGTCTGTGAGTCTTGCTTCTCATGAATAGCAAGGCATAGATTATACTTGTGAACAGATTCATTCATGGGAATCTTGAAAGCTACGAACAGCTAAGGGAGCTGAAGGATTTTGACAGTGGAATCCCTTGCAACTTTCACCAAAATAGAGGTGTATCATCATTAATGAATTCCTGATGAATTGATTTCTCTGTTTACTTTACACAAGGACTTTCAGAATAAATCATTGTGTTTTGTGTTAGGAGAATGAGCTGGTTATTAGGTGGTATTTAAATATAATGCACAAAAATATAAAAAGTGTTCATATCAATTAAAATGCTTATGCTGCTTAGTACAGATGACAAAATTAAACATGCTAGTAATTATTTATTCAATGTAATTTTAAATGTCAAGTGATTATTAAAATACTTCATTTAATTTGAACAATTTTGTTCTAGTTTGAGTAATGTCATAACTCTGACTTAGAATTTTCTTATATTTCTAAAAAGTAAATGCAGAAATGATGAAGTTGCACCAACATCAGTTCTAAAATCTACATGGAGCTAAGAGGTGGAAACATCTTTCTCATACAATCAAAAAAAAAAAAAAATCCCACAAGCTTTTTTTCCAGTCTGGTTTATTCTATGTAAATTTCTATTATTAATAAGTTAAATAACATCTAGCTTTCTTTGTAAAGGAAGTTAGACATGGTTGTTGATTTCTGCAACTCAAGTATTTAAGAGCATTTTGTAGAAGGGTCACATATTTGGAGGACTCAGCCTACATACTGAAATTCTATTTTAAGATAAGAAATGCAAACAATAATAACAACAACAAAATTAAGCAAGTTCACAAAATGAGAAATTATATCTGACTGATAAATGTGGCTTGATTTGAAAAATATACTAATATTGAATACTTCCCAAATCTTCAGCAGTAAGACATACAAACCAAGGCTTATCTGGTTTGGTTTTGGACTTTACCTTAAGGTAACTCATTAGAGACAAATTATGTTCTTTTAGTGCTGCTAACAGAATTGACCAGTCATGATGCAAATCTATTGTCTTTCGATTGTAAGTGTCATAAGACAATTAAAATCAATATCACATTAGTCATTGTGGCAGCTAAAGTGATATATAAATATAGATTATTTACACTACCATGTGTAAATACTAATAGTTTCTAATACTAGCCTATATTTCCTGCTTTACCTTCTGACAGATATTAAACCATCGTCAGAGTCAAAATAGAACGGCACCAGTAAGTTCCACAAGGTGCCAATGTCAAGTTTTACAGCCAAAATATGACAGTTACTTAAATTCTACAAATATTATCTTAAAGATTATGCTAATAATCCAATAGTAAAACTGTGGTTATGCCTAGTAGTTAGACAGGTATACATGACCTATCAAATTTGTAACATAGTTATCTGCTATACTACTTAGTGATGACCGTGCGTCATAGAACACACACATGTGATATATTTGATATTCCTTCATCAACGGCTGAATTTCACATCTGCTGTTTATGAAAAGGTAACCATCCTTGGGTTTGATTTTGTTTTGTTTTTGTATATAACACCATCTTCTCTCTTCTCTTAGTGATTTGTTTCCAATAGGTGGCTATTTTTAAACTGAGATGGAATTATGAATTATCTTACTTGGAAATTTATTGAAATAAGATATGCACTATTTATCTTAAGGGAAGGCAACACACACACACACACACACACACACACACCATATCATACAAACAACAAGACATACAAATATGAACTTTTTCCATCCAAAACTCAACAAGAATAATTTTAAAAGTCACAAAATTTTGGACCAAACAAATACATGTGGATGAACTAGGGGGACAACTACTTATTATTAAGGTCATATTAGAAGGGAGTTGCTAATTACTAATTTGAATACTAGAGTATCAGTACAATTTTCATCTTCTATTTGACTGTTCTTAAAATAATAATGCTAAAATGTTTTGGTTTAATAATGTAAGCTCCATTATATAAACAGTTCTTTCTTGCCTTGTACATATTTTGTTCCCCTATATACTATGTGTACATGAACATGTCATATTTTCTAAACCTAAAAAAAAAAACTAAACAAATAAAACCTCTCTAAAGAGAGTAATTTAAAATTTAGCCTCAAAACAAAGGAACTACAATTAACAAGTCATATTTTTATTTACTAGACCATCTGAAATGATTTTGTAATTTAAGATAAAAGTGCAACTTTCTGATAAATTTAGCCAAATCAGAAAGGATAGAGGACATTCAAGCAAATTTTTGAGATGACTTAAATAATTTACCTAATTTTATTTTAAAAATCCTATAAAATAAACAGTAACAAATAATATTAGCAAAGCACTTCCAAAACTAATATGAACTGAGTGCTTTTAGTGTTTGATTCAATGAAGTTATGCATTATTCTGAAGTTATTTTAAAGAATCAATTACAACCCACAGGACCCCATCACCTTGCCATGTGCAAGGGCCCAAAGGAAGATGCCCAGAGGCTCAGGTGCTACTAAGATGAGCATGTAAGTAGTAGAGAGTTGGGGGAGATTGACAAGCAGAAAGCTGTATGCACAATAAAGACAGGAGTCAGGAAGATAATGGGGTACAGCCTGATGTAAGCAGCCTGCATTATTACCTGAGGTCTTGGTGGAGTCCTGGCCTAGGCTGAGGAACATGTCTGTCTGGTCCATGGCCCTGCAGCAGGAGTGGTCTTTGTCAATGTCAGGCAGATATTCCTGGTCTGGGCTCCCATTTGGGGTCATTTAGATATCCAAGTTCTGTAGAAAGCTGGCCCCATCCCTTGCTTGCTGCAACTCTACGAAGAGTGTCTGTAATTAAGAGTTTATGCATCACAGACATGGAAAGAGTAAGGCCACCTGCAGAAAATGTACTTGCCTGTATTCTTGCCTAGATGGCTTCTGACATATTTTATCCTACAAATATTAATATGGGAGCTCTTTTCTTTCTTCAAAGCCTTAAAATTTTTGTCATGTAAGTACTTCATTTGCTTGCTTAGAGTTATCCAAGGATATTTCTTTATTAGACAATTTGTCATTTGTATATAGACCAGAAAGTGTTTTTTGTTGTTGTTAATGGTGGTAGTGGGGTGGTGGTGGTGGTGGTGGTGGTGGTGGTGTGTGGTGTGTGGTGTGTGTGTTTGTCTTGTGAGTTAATTTGCTGACCAAAGTGTGGAATAAGAAGAACACTCATCTATTTCTGGTGGGAATGCAAATGTGCACAGCCAAAGCAAAACTATGACATTTTTCTCAGAAAGGACTAGCTATGCCATTCTTGGGCATATACCCAAAGTATGTTTCATTCGAAGTAAATGACACTTATTTGACTGTGTTCACTGCTGCTCTATTTATAACAGCCAGAAACCATAAACAACCTAAATGCTCCTCATAGGAAGAATATAAAAATTAAGTGTGGTACGTTTACAAAATGGAGTGTCACTCAGCTGTTAAACAAAATGACATCATGATATTTTGCAGGCAAATAAATGGAACTAAAAAGAAAAATGTTGTCACACTAAGTGAGGTCGCCCAGACCCAGAAAGATAAACATAGTATGTTTTTACTTATATGTGGTTATTAGCCATTGAACAAATGCTAAGTAACTGCAGCCCATAGTTCCAGAGAGGTGAAGTATAGTGACAGGGACTAGTGGATAGAATAGATTTCTTGGGTGAACCAAGGATTTAGGAGTTGGGAATGGTATAATCAGGTATGAAGGGGGAGCAGATATGGTTGGAGGACAGCCAGTAAGAATTGAGGGGTATTTGATGGTTGGGTATGTGAACCTAGTGCATTGGAAACTTCTGAAAATATATGAAGCAAATCCCAATGAAGTCTCCATAAGGGATGGAGTCCCCATTGGCCATTTCTTGTCACCAAAGTTGCTTTTATTCCTGGGACCTTGTTAAATCCAATTGAGTTATTGTCTGAAAGGATCCCAAGGAAATCACTAGACAATCCAGGCTGTTGCCAAGACAATAGTTTGCACTCCACAAAACAATGGCAAGACCTCATTGGTTTAGACGACACCCACACAACTCATTCAACTTGGAGATATCAAGCTGGTGGCTACATAGAACCTCACTCCGTCATTCTATTGGCTTTTATATGAAAGTGTACTTTGCAGGCTACCAAAAGAGTCATAAATACCAACTCAACCAGAAAACCTTTGCTCTACCATTTGTCCTGCCTACAAAATATGCTAGGGCAAGGGTGACACAAAGCTTGTGGGAGTGACCAACCACTGTCTCATTTGATTTAAGTCCCACTCTAGGTGGTGAATGCCATACCTGATACTGCTTGAGTGACCAAGAAGCAGAGACCCAATAGCCCAGAGACCTAAGGGAAAACCTGATACCACTGTTTTTCAAAAATACAATGATAAAATGATTCCCAATAATATTTTAATTTGCTCAGATTAGGATCTTGTTCAGCCATCATCAGCAGAGAAGTTTCTCTCTGTGTCAGATGGGAAAAATACAGAGACACACAAGATAACATTCCTTGCAGAGAGAAACTGAGACTTTGGAACACCTGCCTCTAACTAGCATGACTCAGTTAAGTGCCTCTCCTTGCAGCCCAGGGAACCCCATAATAAAGGAGGCAGAAAACATTTAAGAACTTAAGTAGACGGAGGGCATCAAAGGAGCAGGTCTTCTGCACATATAGTATAGCTGTCGATTGTATTTCTATGGTACTCCTAAGTGTGTGAATGAGTGGGTCTCTGATTCTTTCTTATGCCTTTTCTTGGGACTTTCTGTTGGTTTTCATCATTCAACTTTGATGCGATGGTTTTGTTTTATCCTACTACATTTTATTTTGTTTTGTTTTGTTGCCATATCTTGAAAGCCTGAGTGTTTGTTTGTTTGTTTGCAAGAACAGATAGAATTGGATTGGATCCAGGAGATGAGAGGAAGTTGGGAGGAACAGGGAGTAATAGAAGGAGGAAAACTGTGATCATAAAAAGATCTATGTTTTAATAAAAGGGAAAAATTTTTAAAAATAGTAACCATTAAACAGTCAAAAAAATGTATAGTTTTGTACTGAATCTTTTGCCTACAAAAAAGTGAGGATAAGTTATTTTGCAATTCATTAGTACATTCTTATTCATGTGAGTGGTCATTTTTTGAAAAACTTTAAAACTTTCCAAAAGAAATATGTAATCAAGCATTTTTAATTTTGACAGTATAAATGGTCAGTCATTATTCTAGTTGCAAGTTTCCCGCTTTCCCAAAATTAAGAGATGTTGAATATCAAGTTAATTATTCTAATTTAAAGTTCACTCAAAATTAATTTTAAGTGTAATGAAAAAAAAAGCACCACAACAAAAATACAACGCATTAAATCTTCAGGAAATGCATTCCAACCCATATCCATGCTTAGTGTTTAATATAATACTGGTATTTTTTTCCTATGGAAGGAACCAGTCAGCCTGCATCAAAGGCAAAAAATGAGACAATTTGCATGCAGTTGTGTTAAGAATCTCTGGGCAATCTGACAAAAGCAGTAAAGGAGATGCTTCCATCTGCTAAGTTACAGATCTTCCTTGTTCTATAAGCACATGGTCTTTCGAAAGTGAAACTAGAAAAGCACAATTAAACACAGGTACTGCTTCCCCTTTCCACCAAAGCAGAGATAAGCGAGTACCAAAAAAGTGTACAAACTTTGAATTCTCATGTCTTAAACCTTGGTGTCAGGGTGATTACTATGAGAGCATCTGCACTATAATGTCTGGTAGTGGTAAAGAAAGGAAAACGTTCAAATTCCAGTATTCTGGGTGTTATGAAAACTAAGCGATTCCTTTTGAAAACAAAGTTTGGACAATATGTATGTTTCGAATATGCAAGATTCAGTACACAGAAAACAATATGAGTAAGAACTAAATGAAATGGTCACCAGTTTCAAGAGCCTTTGTGAAATCAAGAAGATGCGATTTAGTGTTTAAAGTCAAGAATGACATGTAGAAAAGAAAAGGAAACTGAACCTGTGAGGATGAAACTGTAATGATAATTGTTTCTGCACATACCTCTTGAATGGATAAGCAATCACTAATATTTGGATTTATAATTTATCTATAAACATCAAGCTGATTATATAGATTTGTTTCATTTGTACTCATTAATGAAATTTCAATGGTATATTGATCCGTCTAGGTAGCAGTTATATATGAAATACAAGGGAAACAGGTAGCAAGTATGAAATTAATGCAGAAGAGGAAATGACAGTTTAATGAGCAAACATTCTCAAATCATTAAAGTTTTTATTTATTTTTAAGTTTTTGTACTTTAGGCTTCTAGATTTTAGTGAGTTCAATTTAATGTGCTATCCATTGCAACACTAAGATTAATAAAATTTATGAGTTTACATTTAAATAGTTTCACTGCAAGATATTCTGGAATCTGATGGATCCCAGTTAAACATGGGAATTGTAAAGCTAATAAAGGACTTGACTTTGAGAGTAAGTGACAGTTTATAGACCACTCATTAAAGCTTCAAATAGGATCGACCTGTGCCTTTCCTGCCCAGGAGGGGTGTTCACCTGGCGGCTGTCCGCAGGCTGATCCAGCACCCAACACCTTGCCTCCCCGACCGAAGAGGGGTGTCCGCCTGGCATCCAGCGCCTTTCCTCACCCGAGGAGGGGAGTGCGCCCGAGAGCAGTACTAAGGCTTGGCGTCTACCCAGAAGC
>NC_034593.1:41521168-41523579 GCF_900095145.1 Mus pahari
ATATATAATTTATTTACATTTCAAATGTTAGCCTCTTTCCCTGGTTTCCCCTCTGCAAACCCCCTATCCCATCCCCCCTTACCCTGCTTTGATGAGGGTGCCCCCCCACCCACCTACTCATTCCTGCCTCACTGCCCTAGCATTCTACCCTGGGAGGACCAGTGGCCTCCCCTCCCACTGATGCCAGATAAGGCCCTTTCATCTCCTTCAGGCCATGTCCTGTCTCCTCCATTGAGGTCCCTGTGCTCAGTTCAATGGGTGACTGCGAACATCCACATCTGTATTGGTCAGGATCTGGAAGAGCCTCTCAGGAGACAGCTGCATCAGGCTCCTGTCCTTGGCATCAGCAATAGTGTCTGGGTTTGGTGTCTGCATGTGGGATGGATCCTCAGGTGAGGCAGTCTCTGGATGGCCTTTCCTTTAGTCTCTGCTCTACTCTTTGTCCCTGTATTTCTTTGAGACAGGAGCAATTCTGGGTTAAAATCTTGGAGATGGGTGAGTAGCCCCATCAGAGCCCTACAACACCAACTCTTAAAATATGTTTCTCTCCTAAAGAAAATGTATCTTAAGCATTAAGGTTTAAATTATCATCTATATCCTCCATCAGTGAGAATTTCTTTTTCTCTTTATTTATTTATTTTTTTTATGTATTTGCATTTCAACTCTTATCCTCTTTCCATCTTTGGTGTTGGGACGATCCAGCTTGGATAGGTGGTTGGGCAGGGTTGCAAGCTAGTTAGTTTGGGGGCCCCAAATTATGTAATATCCTATGTTGTTTGGGAAAGTAGGATGCTCTTGGAGTCCTGCAGGGCTCCTCTGGACTTCTCCATAATAGCACCAACTTAAGTAAAATCATCCTTTCTCACTTAACATTGACCAGTAGAATGTTTGCCTTGGTAGAAAGACACAGTTATTGGATGTTTGACTCTAGAATGTCCCACTATTAAAAGTTAAGAACGACTAGTTTGAATTTTCATAGAGTTTGGGATGATCACACATTTATAGCACTTCCATAAGATTGATACATGCTCCTTTGATTGATACATGTACATTGATTAATTGCAAGTTCTGTCAATACAATGTAAATGCATTCATGGCATAGAGTACTTTTGATAATAAGATTGTTTTCACAGTTAAATTTGTGTTTCATCCTAAATGTATTTACTTATTTATTTTATGAAAGTTGCCTCCTCCAACAACTGTGACCTGTTTTATGATTTTGTGATGTGACAGTTACTGCTACTAACTTTAAAGTTTGACAGAAATCATTGCCAAGTGGCTTGTGTACTCATTTGGAATCAGGGTGTGAAGTCAGCTTCCAGTTATAACTTGACCTCAATTTAGGAGACACATTATTTTTAACTTTAAAATTTTCATGTTTTATGATACCTCATTTGCATGTATGATTATATTTGGGGGAGTTGATATTATGTATAGTTTGTTATTATGTAATGTCATATATTGTATTATATGCAGATTTGGTTTCCATGTTTTTAAATTTTTAGTGGGAAATTTGTCCTTGCACAGAACCACCACTGAGAGGGTATCAGGCCTCTCAGGCTGCAGAAACCCGCTCCACCATAGACCACTGGGAACCTGCATAAGAGCCAGTTTTGGAGTCCCTGTGATGCATGGGGCCAGGGAAGACAGATTCTACTCTTGGACATCCCAGACTGCTGTATGTCGCAGAAGAGTTGAGAACAGACCTTAGGGCAGACTCTGGCCCAGGGACTGAAGGGAGGGTGGGGGGAGCTCTATCAGGTTACTGCAGGGAGAAGGGAGTGGGGGAGAGAGGGAACAAGAGGGCCAGGGAGAAAGCAAGAAAAGCAAGAGAGGCAGGTGAGAGAGGAGGGGCCAAGCAGCCTATTTTATAGTGGGCTGGGCTACCTTGCTATTGGAGGGTAACTGTGGGTTGAGGATACCTAGCAATTGCCAGGTAACTGTGGGGGTGGAGTCTGGACAGCCTATGTGACTGATGCCACAGGATGATGGAGTTGAGGGCTAGTGATGTCAGGTGTTTGGGTCTGGGGACCTAGCTCACTGTTCCATCCCTTGTAGGATTTCCTTCCGGATCTCCAGAATAAGCCTCACTCAACCAGAACACAGACTGCCTTTCATGGTCCCACAAGTATCTACTGATGATAATTAACTTAGCCATAATTTAATTGATATTTTGAAAATTAAATTCTTATGTTGCAATCATTTAGTTTTAAAGTGATGATATAGGCACATGTTGTCGATCAGAATCATGCCTTTCTAATCATTTCTTCCTTCATTTCTTTATTTTCCCACCCCAACATGCTCCATGATTTGTGTATTTCCCTGCTCACATACCCACCTAACCTTATTCTCAATCTCTCATACTCTCTCTCTCTCTCTCTCTCTCTCTCTCTCTCTCTCTCTCTCTCTCT
>NC_034593.1:41523590-41548536 GCF_900095145.1 Mus pahari
TCTCTCTCTCTCTCTCTCTCTCTCTCTCTCTCTCTCTCTCTCTCTCTCTTTCTCTCTTTCTCTCTCTCTCTTCTTTATCACCTATCTCTATATCTCTTAATAAAACGTCTCTAATTGTGAAGCTATTTGCAATTGGTACCTGCTTGGAAAGAGAAAATTCAGTTCTCTTCAATGGAATGCCACATTTCAGTCACTTCAGTGCCCAGAGGAAAGCAACCAAAGTGGGTCCCATGGTCCTGGGAGGGTCAGAGCTTTTGTTTGCATTCTGTTTTTCCTGTTTTGATTTGTTAGTCTTTTTGTTTATTTCATTTGAAAATCTTTGAACTTAAAAGATACATGTAGTGTCACCTTATAAAGATTAAGAAACCAATATATCCTCATCAATTCCCTCTTCAATATGGACAGCTTCTGCAGGGTCAGGTGTGGATGTAGTATGAAAGAGCTGACCATTTCATACATCCTGGCCCTGGGCTGTATCAACCCTACTGTGGTAGTTAGAATAACTCTGCTAAGGCCAGCTCTTCTTCATATGGTGAGAAGCACATAAACCACTATTAAAAAAATAGTAATAGTTGTTTTCTATTGGACTCTAGAGTAGATCTGAATGTCCATAGCCTAGAAGGAGCTGATTACCAAGACATTTTTGGCTTTGGGTAGTGGATCTCAGAGCTTTCCAATTTGACAGCTGACTTGATTTAACTGAGTCATGCTGTGCTGTTCTGCCTTCACTATTTCAAGTAAAGACAAATAAAGTGACTCTTACTGTTTGTATGTATAAACTGTAAAATTGTTGAGTATCAGATCAAATTACCATGACAATGTACATAACACAGGACAAAATAATTGGGTCAAATTGCATTTCTTTTGTAGCCTAACATGAAATGTGGTCATTTGGATACTTTTTTTTAAAATAGTGGCTTATATTTAGTCTGGCCAGTTATATAGGCTTTATACCAAAAGACAACAAATTCTTGGAACATCATTTAACAGCACCAATAGAAGGAAAACAATCCAATTCATCACAAAAATACTGTATACAAGAGTAAGAACAGAAGTCAGAGAAACTGGAACTAAAATGTCAGGAGAGCTTAATGAAGATGAAGCTATGTTGACAGTGACATATGCTGGCTGTTTTTCCACCACAGTTACTGAAATCAGATTTCTTTTTATATAGAACCTTATTAGAGATACAATGTTATCAGAGCTGTTTTTAATCTCATCCATTAAAATACTAGCAACTCTACAATATAGCAGATAAAAGTTATTTGCCATGCTTCTTTAGCTTGCTTACTTGCTTTTGGGGGAAGGTTAAGAAGACAACAACATTTGTATCTAGTGTTTAAAGTTGTCTCTTTATTTTGACATTATATTTGACTTTTAAAAATATTTTTATTTACAGACATATATCATGATATATGGCATCTGGGTTCTATAACCTCCCAGAGATGCACACATACACACAAATAATGTACAGATTTTCAGGACACTTATACAATTTTTTCATATAATTTTAGCATATCTTGCTAGAAATAATAAAATTCCCTTAAGTTACTTATACAACTCAAAAATTATGTGGAAAGATATGACATGGGGATGGCAAACTGAGCTATCCCATTAAAATATCATAGATATAAGAAGTTCTGCACTCTGGGGAATGTAATGGGCTAAAGAGCCAGGGTGCACTCTAATATTTTTAGGAGATAAAAATCTTCCAAAAGGTGAATTTGATTTCAGCAAAGAAGCAGACTTTTTCCTGAGATACTTGTAAGATTTTTTTAAATGTGGCAGAACTCTGAAGAGCTAATGCAGAGTTTTATACTCCCAGCACAGGAAGAGCTTGAGAATCCATGGCAAAGCAGAGATAGCAAAGTTTACTGAAATTCCAACCTTAATTTCTAGTTATTATTTAATTCTATATTATTAGACTGTCAAAATTTATAGTTTGATTTAGGAAAAGTAATATAGTCTTTGGTTGCATTAAATCTTATATATTCTTATTAAGCAAAAACTATGCTGCCTGCCTAGTGTCTTAGTCAGCATTCTATTATTGTGAAGAGACACCATGACCGCATAAACTCTTATTTTAAATAATCATTTCTTGAAGCCAAAGCTTCCAGACCATGGCCTCAGGATGGTTAGAACAGAGAGGGAAATGTCCTGGGCTCAGCCTGAGCCACGGATATGCACATCTGGGTGTAGCTCTCATCTCATTTTCTTTCATCTGAGGAAATAAAGTAACTTTTACAAGGGAGAATGATGTTGCTTTGAGAGGTCTGATTCATGATGATAATTCATTATTATCCTATGTAATTAGTGAATATTTGATGTTTACTTGATTCAAATTGGAAAATAAAATTAAAATAAGCCCTCCTAAAAAAAGCAATTAATTGGAACCTACTTACAATTTAGAGGTTTATTCTATTTTCAACATCTTCAATTTCTTTCTTCAATGCCTTAAACCAAGATTTTGTTACACAAATTTTCAATTCCTAGACATATTACAAGATATATGATATATTTGTGTTTGTATGTGTGATGTTATTCTGAATCATGGAAGTCCCTTTGATTTTTTTTTTTTTTTGATCTATGTACTTTGATTGGATTTAAGGCCATCTCAACTGGATAGAACCCATAGCTGGCACTATTAAGTAGGCAAAAATATGTTATTAAGTAAGTCACAGGTCCTAAGTAAAAATGTACAGTATCATGCTACGTGGTCATGAAACATATGGGCTCAGGTCATTTTCAGCCCTTATCAGAGAATCTTTCTTATTCTTTCAGTGGGTGTGAATGAACACAGAAACTCTCAACTGGTGAATCTGTAGAGAATAAGAGGCTTTGAAATGCTTGTCCATTGATGCTATTTGTACATCACATCCCTTTGCTCAAGCTTTAAATGTTTATGGGAAGGGGAAGCAAGAAGGTTACAAACTCAAAGGTGGTTGATGACACAAAGAAGCAGTATTTCTAACATAAGGAGACAGATGCTCATATGGTCTCCCATGGATTGTGACAACAGAAAGGATCCCACATATGTTTAATCTAGACAAATTCCCAGAAAATAGGTGGAAATGTGCAAGGGACCAGAGCAAGGAGGGGTCAAATAATGACTGTACTAGGAGACTTTTTATTTGAAAGGGAGTGAGCAAGACACAGGAACACTAAGACAGAGACCAAGACAGATAGGAAGACAGAACTAATCAAATAGAGATGTATCTATAGAGAGAGAAGGAGAGAGAGATAGAGGAAAATTGTGAACTTGAGAAAGGAAGGAGGCATTGAAATTATAGCACTGAATAATTTGATGTGAAATTTCCTTTATGACAGTTGAGTCTAGGTAAAATAAAATAAAATTGATGTATACACACACATATGTACCTTCATGTGTTATTTAAAGTAATGTACCTACAATATGCTATTCATATCGCTCAGTTGTTTAAAATAAAATTTAATTCGCAACAGATATAAATTATGTTGTCAGAGTTTAAGTATGATAGCCTTATCTGTTCCCATTCTAGCTCTCAAATAATTGACACAAAGACTTATTAAATTTATCAAGCTTTAAGGAGGGAGGTTGCGGAGGATTTGGAAGGAGTTGAGAAGAGTGGATGAGTGTGCTGAAAATACCATGCGTGAAATTCTCAAAGAATAAGTGGAATCGTTTCTTTTGAGAAAGGATAATACAATCTAAGCATAGTGCTCATCGCCCTCAACCTGCCTCTCTGCAGATGACCTGTGAGCCGTTACCCCACTCTATTGCCTCCCTTACTTCTCAAGTAGGACAAGCTACTGTGATAAAAACAAAACCATCCTTTAAGTTGCTTTGCTTCTGAAGATTTTCACAACAAGAAAGGTAATGATTGCACACATTGACATAGATATAAATAACTACATTCATTTTAGGGAACGGATCTTGTGTACAGATCCACAAGAGAGTTCAACCTCTAGAACATTTATAGGACTCCCCAACACTCCACTAATGGAAAAATTTACATAGTAAAGACAATTTACTCCAATTCAGTATATACTGGTGAGTTTGCAAAGATTGTTAAAATATTTAACTAAATGAAATAACAATTAAAAAATAGTCATTAGATGCATGGAGATTACAGAGATAAGCAAGTACTTGTAGCATGTTCTCAGGGATTATAAATTATAAAGGTTTTCATTAAAGGTGATGATTTGAGTTTTAGAATGATCAGTGGTTGTAGCTAGTGTGGTTTGGACAATTCTTTATTTTGCACCATGCATTAAGGTTTTTTATCCTCTACAGTACCCCAAACCCAATAATACTGAAACCCTACTCTCTATTTGGTAGCTAGAGTCATCACAATATTTAGAACAGAGATTCAATTGCCTGTCAAAGATGGAATAACTTATAATATTTCCTTTTAGAACATTCATAGGTAAAAGATAAAATTAAATCCTGTGGCTCCAAGAAATCTTGAGGTACTATTGTGTAGAAGAGTATTGAATAATAATAAAATACAATATGACCCCAATATGACATAAACTTGAATATATAAGAAAACACTCCTTATGATTAGTATATAAAGTTTATTAAGAAGCTTATCAAAACTGCAGAACAGTATTCCAAAAATTTTATTTGCAAGATAGCCACAGATTAGAGAGTAGAAAATGAAGATTTGTGACAAAAAAATTGACTCCTGTATGGATGCTTCTGTTGTTAAGATGTAACTGAAGAGCAAAACTCTCTTAGCTCCTAAGAAGCTTATATATTCTTTGATCCCATAATTTATTGTCTAAGATAATGAAGGAACAAATGTTTCCAATGATCTGGAACTGAAAGAACAAGTTACAGACGTTATTCATAACTCTGTATACCAAATTGAATGGATCTTAAAATTTCATTTAATTGTAAAACATTTCATCTAGTATTCAAAGTGTTTATGGTTTATCTGTCTTATTTCAATGAATGAGAGATAAGGGTAAATGGAAATTGGGAGCAGATATCTCAAAATGGAAAAAAAAATATCAGGAAAACAAAAGTGGTTGAATATAAAGGTGAATAGGGTAGAATTGCCCTGTATGCATAGCCCTCCTGCAAGAAGGAGACTGCCTGCACTTGAACATAAGATTACTGTCCTTTGATTTAAATTACCAACAGCTGGTGAACCCCTTTCTTTTCCCCCTATCTAGTAGTTCTCTGAATTAGTCGGAGCAGGTGTTGAAGCTCGTAATAGCATAGAGTGAGTACAATCAGCCAGATGTGCCATCTGAAATTATGGCACTGGATAATTTGATGTGAAATTTTTTTATGATAGTTGAGTCTAGGTAAAAAAAAATAAAATTGATGTATATATATATACACACACATATCACTACTTGCATACATATGTAGGTACATTGGTGTGTTATTTCAAGTAATGCACCTACAATATCCTATTCACATCACTCAACTGTTCATAATAAAATTTAATTATCAACAGATATAAATTATGTTGTCAGAATTTTACTATGATAGCCTTATCTGTTCCCATTCTAGCTCTCAAATAATCGACAGAAAGACTTATTAAATTTGCCAAGCTTTAAACACTGTGACTAGACAGATGTTCATCTATTCTAACCCTTTAAGCTATATACTTCCCTGCCAAGGGCCCCATGTTACTCAACAATCTGGCCCTGCCCTGGCTCACTCTGGTCCATGTGTGGTCTTATGGTGAATACCTTTAGGACAGGCACATGAAGACTCCTCACAGATCTTCTGTTTCATGGCCACTTCTGTCTTCTTTCCTCCTGGTCGTGATCTTTCTCTTGCTTCTCTCTCTCTGAGACCCCAGGTTGAGATCTAAAGTTCAGCCTTACTATCTCTTCTGCCCCATTATAGGCTGAATCAGCTCTTTATTGACCAATCAAATGATGAAAAACAACTATTATATAACATTGAAACCAGAGATGCTTGACCATAGTCTAGACTTTATTCAGATGTCTGGGCACAAACATCATTGTCTGAATACACAGTGCAGAAGACTAACCCCCAAAAAATTGAGGTTAAAGCTTTGTTGTACAATACATAATGAATTAATTTACTTATCATGTATCTAAAAGTTTACATCTTCAACATTCTTATGTAGACAACATAAAACTGTCTTCTGTCATGCCCAGTATGAATGTAATTATCACCAGAGAAGGCTGAAACAAATAATTATGATCTTAGAATTGAATAGGAATACTAACTAACTTATTGCTATTCATGTATTTTCAAGGTGAAATAAGTAATAACTATAATGAACAACAATGCACATGTAATAATTACACAGAAAATTTAAACAGGTATTGAGGGATAGTGGTGCATGAGAGGTAACAGATGTTTGTGCTGGATCATCTATCTTATCATATACCAAGAATAAATAAGTGCTTTTGTTAAAAATAGAGAGCTGGACACAGTTTAAAGGGAAGAACTAACGGTGTATATTACTCATGTGCATATAATCTATATATTACTGAGGACAAGGCAGCCTGACAATTATTTATCTACCCAAGTAAGCTTCTCATTTTATATAAAATGGCACCAAATTATCAGCAAATGAATTTCATATTCATTCATTAGTCAAAATATACAGATTCCAAAAGCTGTTGTAGAAGAATCTAAACAACTTATTTGTTTTTGTTCTTAGTGACAGGGTTTAGCTCCTATTGTCCTGGAACTCACTCTATAGACCAGGCTGTTCTTGAACTCAGAGCTCTGCCTGCCTCTGCCTCCTTAGGGTTAGAATCAAAGCCATGTGCCACTGCACCTCCTGCAGCAAACTATCCATTATTACCTCGAAGGAAGAGAAATAAAATTATCCATAGAGTTGGAAAGCAGAGAGCAAGGAAAAGTAAGTTGTCCTTGAGTGATCAGAATTATCAGGGGAGACTCAGGATACACATCGGATGAGCTGTAGCTCCATCTTCCTCTACACATTATGTGCAGGTTCTGAGTAAAAGTCACCCAAGGAGATGCAAGATCATGTGACTATGTATGAACATCACTGAGAAGGACATTACTTTACTAAGACACTTCAGGGGAAGAAAGCTTTTTTTTTTTTTTTTTTTTTTTTTAGCTAGCTTTTTTTTTTTTTTTTTTTTTTTTTTCCCTGAAAATGTTTATAATACTAACGGAAAGTGTCCTTTTGCAACATTGCTTCTAAGATAAATGTGACCTATATCTTTGAATACATGTTTATTAGAGCAGATGAAAGACAGCAATGGCTGAGAAATTTTCATAAGCATTTGATATATTAGCTATTTCACTGAAGGATATGAACTTATGGGCAGATTTCAGTCTCCTCTAAGGCATGCCTAACAAGACATTGCGTGAAATATATTAACAGCACATATTATCCTTTTATTATATAGAGTGCTGTGTATGAAACCCAAGTCTGTAAATGTCAACTAAATTCTCCACCACTGATCTATATCCTCAGTCTTTGAACAATAATTACAGTTTGATCTTTGTTGGGAAAGCAACGGCTCAGTGAATAAAGGCACTTTCTTTCCACCAAGTCTGATTTTCTGAATTCCATGCTGGAACCACGTGGTAAAGAAAACAAAAACAAAAACAAAAACAAAACAAATATCCCAATCTGTCTTGTTTTTCAAATCTCAGTTGAATACAATCTCCAAAATAATAAATAAATCTTTTTTAAAGTGAAAGAAGGAAAGGAAATGAGAGGAGAGGAGGGGATGGGAGGGGAAAAAAGGGGAGGGGAGGGGAGGGAAAAAAAGGAAAAAGGAAAAAAGAAAAAGGGAAAAGGAAAAAAGGAAAACAGAAAAAAGGAAAAGAGGAAAAAGGAAAAGGGGAAAGGGAAAAGGGAAAGGGAAAAAGGAAAAGGAAAAAGGAAAATGGAAAAGGAAAAAGGAAAAGGGAAGAAGGAAAAAGGAAAAAAGGAAAAGGAAAAGAAAGGAAAGGAAAGGAAAAGAAAATAGTGCAGTGGCAAAGGGTGCATTTCATCAATCGTGGTAAACAGCTTTCAATTCTCAGGACCCACACAGAGGAAGAAGAGCACCAATCCAATCATTATCCTTTGATCTGCACATGAGTCTTTTGGCATAAATGTTTGTATGAAAAGACATGAGAACATACACATAAAAATGAAGAAATAAGAATATTAAAATTGTTTAGTCTTTATATTTAGTTTATCATAAAACTTTGAACATGAGTTGAGCTTCTTATTCATCTGTAGCAGCATGGCATTTTGTTTAACACTGAGAGAGTGTGATGTACAGTGGTAGCCTGCAGCAAGCCTCCTGTGAGCTTTCAGTCTTGACAAAATGATTGTGATCAAGGCCTGATTTGAAGATCAGGTATTCACTGTAGCACGAATCTGCTGTTTCATTCTTCTGTGAGAATCCTTTGTGGCTTTAGTTGTTCACTCGATAGAAAAGCATGCAGTGAGAATTTAATGTTTAAATGACACGAGTTTTAAATTAAAGATTTCCTGAAATTTTAAATTGAAATGTGTCTGTGAAGCCATTGGGAGTAGCATGTGTTTGAAGACAATAGCCTCTGGGCAGAGAAAAATAATTCTTTGCCTGCTTGCCAAATCGTGTTATTGTCAAAACCTGAATGGAATTAAAAGCCCATTCACTCCGGTGTGATGGATTATAGATGCGATGTGAATAGTTGCATGATTTTACCTTACCTCATATGTGGTGGGATTCTTAAATAAGAGAATGTCTCATTGACATTGTTATATGAGTCTATTCTTTATGTTCCTAATAATAATTTTACACCAGTTAATGAGGATCATTTTGATTCATAAACAATCATATTTTTGTTAAAATTTTTCATTTCTATTTTAGTGTTCTTTTATAGTAATTTAATGATTAATTACACAGTCACAAGTATAATAAAGAGGAGTCAGCCAGGGAGGCTCTGCTATTGAAGTGAGCACTATAGGAAATTACCAATGACTATGACATGAGGCTTCCCAGTTGGTTTCTGTTTCATATTTTTTCGAATTTTTTAATTAGGTATTTACTTCAGTTACATTTCAAATGCTATCCTGAAAGTCCCCTGTACTCTTCCCCCCCCCCCTCCCCTAGCCACCCACTCCCACTTCTTGGCACTGGCCTTCCCCTGTACTGGGACATATAAAGTTTGCAAGACCAAGGGGCCTTTCTTCCAAATGATGGCCGATTAGGCCATCTTCTGCTACATATGCAGCTAGAGACATGAGTTCTGGGGTTACTGGTTAGTTCATATTGTTGTTACACCTATAGGGTTGCAGACCCCTTCAGCTCCTTGGGTACTTTCTCTAGCTCCTCCATTGGGGGCCCTGTGTTCCATCCAATAGCTGGCTGTGAGCATCCACTTCTGTGCTTGCTAGGCACTGGTGTAGTCTCACGTGAGACAGCTATATCAGGGTCCTTTCTGCAAAATCTTGTTGGCATATGCAATAATGTCTGAGTTTCATATTTTTGAATAAACAAGTTCATGATGTTTGACAATCTGTCTGCCTGGCTAGTCATCAATTTGTCTACCTATCTACTTGCTATTTATTCTTTTTTTAAAAAAAATAGTTTTGTGTTTATCAAGCTTACTCATTAAAACAAAAAATTTGTCTATCATAGTTCAGTCTCTAGACTATACAGATTAGCTATTAACACATAAGAATTGAGCACCAAATCAGTGATATCACGTTCTGGGAGTTATCCAATATATCTTAAAGTTCAATTGATAAATATAGGCAGTTAATAAAATATAGGTAGTAAAAGGCACATAAATATTATATTACGATATGATGGTCTTAATTTTCTATATAAACCTTTGATAAATATTGGTTTTTCAGAAAAAAATTGCTAATAATTTTAAAATTTAATTGATGAATAATTAATATAACATATTCATAGCACACCACAAAATTCATCTGATAAAATAATATAATTACACATTGATTATATTGATTTTTCTCTTTTCATTTTAAGTGAATTTTGTAGGCTGATAATTGTTTATGTCAGAAAATCAAATATCTATGTGGATCCCCTGAAGTGGGCTCAACTCTTATATCTACTTTTTAACTGGTCAAAATAGATGGAAGTAAATAAAGCTGGATATTTCACACATGATATAGATCAATCAATTAAAAAGAAAATCATATTCTTATATTAATAATATAAACATTTCCTGTTTAAGGTATTGACATATAACCAGGAACATTGGCATTTACTAACACAAACCAACTCAACATTTTACATTGGGACAGGAAAATGTTTTAACACATTTATTATTGTATATTGAAATTTATCTGCAATCCTTTGATTTCAGCCCAGGGCCCCACACATATTAAGTTCTAATATGGAATCACAATAAATATTGTTGTTTTGCTATAAATTAATTTCTATCTTAGAGTAGTCTCCCTTTGGTTTGCTTTATTTATAAAAATCTCTATCATTGTCTTAATCTTAGTCGTAACTCTCTTTTGTGTTGAAGAAACTATTCTGAGTGGTTTGGACGTCAGAAGCTTTGGTGCTCTACCGCTGGTCATACCATATCTGCAATAGAAAAAGCAGAGTGGCCTAAAGTGCAGAGGGTAAATCTGGAGGAGAGAGGACAGGGAGGAGGGGTTATGGAGAGAGGGCAAATTGCAGTCTGGATGCATTGTAATGAGAGAAGAATAAAAAATATCATAAAAACAAAAATAAAATTAAAACAGAAAGAAAAAAAAGAAAAAGCAGAGATTGATAAATGTTAGTATCTTGCTTACTTTCTGCATTTATACAATACAGCATCCTAACTGAGTTATGGTCTGACCCATATTAAAATGAGTCCCAAGGCAAAAATTAACCTAATCAAATTAATATCTCATAGACATGTCCTACCTACAAGTGGTTTTAGATCCTGTCAAATTACCAATCACTAGTAACCATCACTTTATTGATTCATATTTATATATCCTTGAATATAATTAATGTGATGAATGGTTATGAAGAAAGTATGATGGAATGAATTTCAAAATACAATCAGAATTTTAATATTCTTTATTGTAAGTGAATTTGCACACATGTATATGTTGAGGTACAATAAAAGAATTATACGAACAAAAAAATTCTGGAAAATAGAAAATGCAATATGAAATCTACCTCCATCATCTGGGTGAAAATACTATCCTCAGTAGATGTGATAGTGTAGTTGCACATATTGATCGTCATTGTTCACATGCAAAAAAGCATCATCTCTATCTGTGTAAAGTGGTAATATATTAGCAAGAATTATTGCTGTTCTAACTGTATCCCCTATCGAAAGCTCATATCCAATTTCTTTAAAAATCAAAGTAGTTTCTTCTAGCTGCTCTCTTCAAAAGAGAGTTATAGTCTCATTCTTCTAGCTGCTCTTGTAAAAGAGTTATAGTCTCATTATTAGAATTAGCACAGATGTTGCATCTTCACCAATTCAAGTCACAAATTTTCCAACTTTGATATTAACCTGAGTATGGCCTCTACTCTTCTGCAAAACTGGCAGAGGAGTAAATGATTTTTCAAATATATCTAATTTTGTACATTAGTAATATACACTAACAAAAAACCGCAAAGAAAATTTCTGTGACAATTTTGACAAGTATATAGGCTATTATTTATTGTATACATTAATATATTAATTTAATATGTAACACTAATTAATCATAATGTAATTTTAGCTGTTTTGTGAGGACATCAGATTATTATTATTATTATTAGTGGCGGTCATATCTGTGTATTTCAGTATACTCGAGAAATTATTGGCATACCACTGAAAATTTCTACCTGGTTCTATCATCATTCTCCTTTCTTTCCATGTATAGATTTGTTGCAAAAATAATGATTTTAATCAGTGCCCATTGTGATCCTCACCACAGTGCATCTTTGTAAATAAATGAGAAGATATAATATAATATAATATAATATAATATAATATATCATATATAATATATTTAAGTTACTAGAAGCTGAGCAAGTGTGTGTCTCTGTGTATACACACATGCCGGTATCTATTCTCCAGTAAATACAGTTTTCTGTGCAGTCCAGAACAGGGGAATTAGAGTCTATGGAGCTCAAGTTACAAGTAGTTTTGATCTTCTGGTATTAGTATAAGGAACTTAACTTGGTCTTGTGGAAGACCACTTTGCTGCTTCACTGCTGTGCCAGCTCTATCTCCTACGAGTGCAGTTTAATTATCTGAAAAAAATTCAATATGAAATGGAAAACAGTTGAACAAAACTGAAAAAGTTATAATTTTTAAATAGTAACAAAATGATTTATCAGGCAAATGATGTATTTCAATGCAGAACTTCACTTGGAAGATGTTTGGTATATTTGAAAAATTCATCAGCTTTTCAAAGATACTGGAAACTGAACAAATAATTCTATTTGTCTAAAAATGAGTTGTAATCAGAAAGATCTATAATCACTTTAAAAGGTATTTAATTATTGTAAGAATGGGTTCAAAAACTGCTGGAAGCCACATCAAAAAGCCATTTTGAGCCTTAAGCTGTGCTTATGCCACCATCAGACAAACAATTATAATACATAATTTTTATTAGGCCCCACAGGCAACAAAATATTTATTGAACATGACAGAGAAAGACTGAATGTTTTAAGTGACATAATTTACATAATAAATCTTTCAGCTACATTGTTCAGGAATTTAAAACATAAATTATTAAACATATATTAATTTATAAATTTATTAATATTGTTTACATACTCAATATTTTTCATAGATTCATATGAACTATGTAGTTCAAAGATTGAATTGTTGCCTAGTATTCATTTAGTTCAATATCTTCTCTTGCTAAAAGAGTATGTTCTCACCAATGAGCTATGTTGGAGCAAAAAATAAGCCATATTTTTTTCACATATAAGTTATTTCCTGGAAGGAAAGAGAAAGGCAGGATGAAAACACAGAATCAAAACCTCTATAATCAGAATTGAATGTAAACCCTTTCTCTGTTCTGCACTGACTCTAAGGTACCAGTATATTTCACTTTTAGCATATTCAATACTCCTTGTATTGTAACATGTAGATATTTTTAAAAAATGACCTATATCAGTGAAGTGGTAGACATTATCTAGAGACCCCCTTTTTCTTCACCATCTTCAAGGCATATTTACATATCACACAAATCAAGTCTGTATTCAGTGCACAGGGAAGAGGATGTCTGCAGCACTATTGCAGTTAGCCAACTTTGGAAACACCTGTCAGAATGTTGCTGTAAATATAAGGGTGTAGAGACTGCCTGTTTATAAATCCTTGACTGAGCAGACTGAAGCACGATCAGTAAGGTTTATAAATATAAATTCAGTTTGAAAACAATGCTGTTGTTGTTTTCTCTAGTCAATACTTTGTACTGGGAGATAGTCCAATTCCATAACACAGCGTTATTCAAGCAAATCACTAATGAGGGTCTCTCAGAAATGGAGAGATAGGTGTTATGGAGTGAGTGTTGGACTAAATGTTCTGTACAATGTTTTTGAAACATAACAGTTTGAAATTTTAATAACCACCAAATTTCTAAAATAATTGCACTGGCCACAACATATTCTAAATTATCTTTGAGAAGATGTAATTGAGCTCCACTATTGATATAATATTCTGAAAACTTTAAAAAGTCAAAACTTTTCTTGAAACTCTAACACTAAATATTTTCAGATTTGCAAAGTATAATGTCTAGCGAATACCCATCGTACTACTGAAAAACAGCTATAGAAAAATAGGTCAAGCGATAAGTACCAACTGGCATGGCTCTTCTCTACGAAAACTTTGTATGAAGTCACGGAAAGTTTGGTTCATGGACAGCAGCTTTTGTGAAGCATGGAGCAAAATACTTCTTTCATTATGATACTAAGGATTCAGAACTGGTACCTTAAGAAAACTTGATTTAATCTTGTTTCTTGTGTGTTGAAACTTTCGCTCATTTTACAGAAATATAATTTTATGTAACAAATTATTTTTATTATACCTATAATCTTTCTCTATTACCAATGTCTAATAATCGACTAGCATTTATTTCTAATTATTTGTATTTTTCCATCCCTTCTATCTCCTAAAACTAATGTTTGTCCTTGAACAAAGTTTTAAAGTGATTTGAGCAAATAGATGAACAGCCTGAGATTAGAATCAACAAACATATCAACATCATTATAAAGTAAGTATGAGTTTTGAGCAGTGTAATGTGTCCGGTTGTCATAGCCAGCAAAATCAAACATCTGGAGCAACAGTAGACATTCTAGGAGAAACAGCAGTCTCTGGAACAGAGGCACATCTGGTTATAGGTCCTCAGAGCTCCACTCCAGGGAAAAGCAGTCATTTGAAATAGAGCATGAAGACTCACAACTTTTATTGGTCTCATTCTGTCCAGGCTGAGTAAGTAAGGCTACACTTAAATACTTGCACTTTCTTCCTCGGGACTACACAATAGGATGGCTGTCTTCCAAGAGTTTGCTGGCACAACTGCATCTGCATCTGCCTTGTTTTTTTTTTTTTTTTTTTTTTTAACTTGGAGAATTTTGCAAAATATGCGTGTGGAGAGGTTGATTCATACGTGGCATGGAGTTGTACATTCATTCTAATGTCATTCTGAAACCTTCTTTCTTCAATGATGTGATTTATCTGGAAAGATACTGCTTTGGTTGCCTGGAATGGTTCCCAGCTCTGGAAAATTGCACAGCAATAGTTAAGTTTTAGGGAAATGAACAACTACAAGGCTTCCTCAACAACAAAGTGTGTGTCTAAGTTACACTCATTCTCTGATTCTCAGCTTAAATATCACTTACTAGCCTCATTAGAGATTAATATACTCTTGTTTTATCTACTTCATTCACAAATGTGGTGGGTTGCCTGACAAAAGCTGACCGAAGAAGGAAGGATATATTTTGTCCCACAGTTTGAGAATAGCACCTAACATAGTTCTTTTATTTGTGTTTTGTTTTGTTATGTTATGTTTTGTCTTTTTATTTGCTTTTTAAATCTTATCCACTTTACAGTCAGGTCACCCCCTCCCACAACCCTCCCTCCACCAACCCTACCTCCCCTTCTCTTCTGAGTGGGTGGGAACCCCTGTGTGTACCCACCAACTAGAGAGCATACACAGGCTGGAGTTAAGGACTCCCCGAACATATGTAACAGATGTGCAACTAGGTCTCCAGGGCCATTAACAATTGGAGTGGTTGCTATTCCAAAAGCTGTGGCCTGTATGTGGAACATGTTTTTCTAGTCGGGATGCCTTGTTTGACATCCATATGAGAGGATGGGCTTATGGTAGTTCTTTTTTTAATTATTATTAGATATTTTATTTATTTACATTTCAAATGCTATCCTGAAAGTTCCCTATACTCCCCCCGCCCCTGCTCCCCTACCCATCCACTCCCACTTCTTGGCCCTGGCCTTCCCCTGTACTGGGGCATATAAAGTTTGCAAGACCAAGGGGCCTCTCTTCCCAGTGATGGCCGATTAGGCCATCTTCTGCTACATATNCAGCTNGAGACANNAGCTCNGGGGGTACTGGNTAGTTCATATTGTTGTTCNACCTANAGGGTTGCAGNCCCNTTCAGCTCCTTGGGTACTTTCTCTAGCTCCTCCATTGGGGGCCCTGTGTTCCATCCAATAGCTGACTGTGAGCATCCACTTCTGCGTTTGTTGGGCACTGGCATAGCCTCACAAGAGGTTGCTTTATCAGGGTCCCTTCAGCAAAATCTTGCTGGCATGTGCAATAGTGACTGGGTTTGGTGGCTGATGATGGGATGAATCCCCGGGTGGGGTAGTCTCTGGATAGTCCATCATTTCGTCTTAGCTCCAAACTTTGTCTCTGTAACTCATTTCATGGGTATTTTGTTCCCTATTCTAAGGAGGTAGATCTTAAGGAAGCTGGGCTCATTGAATTATCAATCAGGAATAGGCAAGTGGACCTGGGGTTCTGCTAGTTTCTTCCACGGTAGAGTTCAGTCATGGAGATGGTCATTCAGCTGTCTCTCCTCTTTTAAAACACCTGGAAAACTCCAGCCCTATAATCTGTTAAATTGATTGACAGAGGATTGCACCTTCTGAAATAAAATGTAAAACCAACTTTTAAGAATCATCCTATGAGCCGGGCGTGGTGGCACACGCCTTTAATCCCAGCACTCAGGAGGCAGAGACAGGTGGATTTCTGATTTCAAGGCCAGCCTGGTCTACAAAGTGAGTTCCAGGACAGCCAGGGCTATACAGAGAAACCCTGTCTGGAAACATCCTATGTATTGCAATGCATGCTCTGTTTAATATGCGTATTGTTTTTTTGATGTGTACTCTCATACAGTTCTGTTCCTGGTGGGGGAAATATGCTTCATGATTTCTTCGCAAGCAAAATCTTAGTACTTTTTAAATACTTCTTAGTACATAGTAGGTTCTCAATCAATAATTATTTAACGTGCAAATATGTAATTAAGCAGATGGTGATTAACAAACTGTGAGCAGAAATAACTTCATTTTCATATTCTTTAGTGATTGCTATAGAAATTACTTGTGCAATTATTTCAATGTGTCTGATCAAATCATTACTCAGAAAGTAAATTTGTATGATAAACAAAGTATATTTTTAATGAATCATTTTATATTCAGAAAATGAGGCTGATGTAATTCTGATGATAACTATGACTCTCTGTTTGAAATAGGATTGAGAGGTACTGTTGCAGGAGGTAGGCCTCTGTTTTCTGATTCTAAGGCTTAGCTGTGTTCCTGATGAAACAGTTTCCTTCTGCGTGGCAAGGCTTTGAACTCTCCAGTTCAGTTGACACCAGGTGCTTGAGGGTGAAGGTTTGTATTAGTAAGTGCTGAATGAATTTGCTTTCACTATTTCATAAAATGATCCATTTTAGCTTCTTGTCTCTTGCTTATCAGTAACACCTGTGATCAATATATGTCTCCTTCTTGATTATTGGCTTATCTTCAGTGAACGAGGAGAACTGCTAAGACACTTTGAAAAGAGCTAAGATCAGGGAGTAATTCCCCAATTCCAGAGTTTTAGGATATTCTTACAGGTTATAATATAGCCTAGACAAATGAATTTAAGAGATTTGACAATTTAGCCAGATATAAGTTAATTTGTAGAATCTAAAGCAGATCAAACCCCATATTTTAAACAGGCTATTGTGCGCCCAGCAATAAAGTACTAAAATTCAATTATGAAGAGTTAATTCGGCCTGGTGATTACTCAGTAGTAAGGTAATACAGTACTCTGATTAAGTGTGGTTTTCCTCTCAAATGCTAGTCAAGTCTTAAGAATAAGGGTGAAAAAAAGTGAGGCTAGAACAGACCTTCTGAGAAGAATAGAGTAGATATGAACAATGGCTGAAGACTGTTCACCGTCTGTCTTTGAAAAGAGTGCCTCTCCCTGGAAGGAACTTCCTGGGGCTTTCCGCATAACTAGTTAACACTGTTTTACCATTACCCTTATTAATATTTTATAAATTAATTAACCATGACAAAAAAACATTCTCTTCATAGGCATATTGATATTTTCATGTGTAATAACACTGTCAGTAGTAAGAATTGTTTTATATAATTATGAAGAATTATTAAAACCAAAATCATGTACTAATTAGTTAATTAAAGTAGAATAACAAAGGAAGAGGTTTACAATATAATTTTAATTGTATAACTTTATATTGTTTTATGCCTAGATAGACATAAGAAATTTGGGGTACTAAACGGTAAGTTGTAGACCATCTTCTTTAATTAATTATTAATAAAATAAAGTTCTGTATTAAAAATTACTAGCAAATTCCCCCAATATTTATAATGTTTATAAACAATGAATGATGATCCGAAATTATAAAAAGACACCCCAATAGGAGAAAATACTAACATAAAACATTTCATTTATGATTATTTATGAAATAGTTGTAGATGCAAAGCCATCATACAGCTGATAGGTCCCTGATAATTTAAGATTATGCAGTCTCTATATAAGAGTGAAAAAGACAAACCAAATGCCACTATTTTTGAAAACTATTTTCTTTAGTTTTCTTTAAAATTGCATGTGCTGCATATATTTTTAAACCTTTAATTATGTGTGTATGTACCTGTATGGGATTATGTGCACCTGAATATGGATACATAGGTGGCCAGAGGCGTCAGGCCCGTTTGAAGTTAGTTGTGGGCCTCCTGAAATAGTCTGGCCACTAAACGTGGCTCCTTTGCAAGAGCTGCAAGGGCTCTCAACTGAGCATCTCTGACCCTAAATATCAAGTAAATGTTATGTATTCAGAAGCCAAACAGTTAATCTTTGTGATCAATAAAGGTAACTGTCAAAATTTATATGTAAGACACTTAGACAAACTTCAGTAACAAAAGTTTATGTTTTGTATTATGATCCAAATGCTAGAATATTTTAAGTACTCAATTAAATGCATTGTATATATAAATGAAAAAATAACAAGAAATAAGATTTAAATGACTATATAATGTAAGTGAGTACTTTGTAGAGGAAATGAAATGTACTCCAGCCTTTTAAATAAAATTTTATGGTTAAAAATCTTCACTGTATAAGTCAGTTATGAATAATAAATACAAAGCACATCTTCTAGCATATCATTTTATAACTTTGAAAAGTAAATCTGTCAAAAATGAGCATTTTCTAAAAGGTTAAATAAATTGTACTTCCACTGAATTAAAGCTGTTGAAAGCTTTTAAAGGTCACTTTTCATGGCATCTCACTTATTTACAAGCTATACTGCTCATCAAAGGACTGGAAGATGGCCTTCAGAGATTGGTGAAAATTCCAAGCCTATATGGAAAATATGCTACTTATGACTCAGGTTGGCATGTAATATTGCTATCTTAAAATCAAATTAATCAATGGGCAAATAAGATTTGGTATGAAACCAAACTACATTTGTCTAATATTTAGTTTACAGTAGGGTTGAGTATATATATATATATATGGTCCTTTCAGTGATACACTGTTTACTACTGACAGTGCCAGACTCCATGCCTAATAACAATTTATCCACTTTCCTCCAGGACCTGCTGCTCTTCAAGTATCACGTTTCCTAGATAATTATTATCACTGTCATGTCATAAATTATTAGCATATCATATTAACTGAGTACATTTTACATTGTACCCATTAGGAAGCTAACAGAGTAATAACTACTCTTAAAAACTGAAAACACCTAAAGACTAGGGAACAAAATTCATTGTCTACTTTTTTAAAAATGAAATATAGTTGAGCCAAGTGAATATGATATAAGTAGTTTGTGTCATGGATCAGACACAAACTTTGGGACTCATGAAGAACTCAACAGTCCCTTACTGCTCATGGCCTTTATGACACCTTTTCTTTTATACTTCCTGTTATTCTGGGGAATTCTTGAAAAGTCTTTTTGAACATTTCCTGGAATTTATAGGCTAATCAATAAAAATGTGTTCCGGGTGTGGTGGCACAAACCTGTAATCCCAGCACTCGGGAGGCAGAGTCAGGTGGATTTCTGAGTTCAAGGCCAGCCTGGTCTACAGAGTGAGTTCCAGGACAGCCAAGGCTACACAGAGAAACCCTGTCTCGAAAGCAAAAACAAAACAAAATAAAAATCAATAAAAATGTGTTTAATAACTTAATCAGAATATTAGCTATTATTATACATACACATCACTATTGTGAACCCAAGAAACTAAAAAAAATACACTAAGCTTTTACTGTGTGAAGTAGTCTAATACTGAGAGCCCAAATTCCTTGCTAGATTCAAATCTGAAACATTACCTTGCATTCCTAAGGGAAATCTCTATCAGAAGAAACAGAGGAATGAAGAATTCTTGTCAGGAACATTCAGATCCTGTCATTGTTTATTCTCTTTCTTGAGCAATGCAAATTCATGAAGCATGTATTATATGAATGTGAAGTCCTTGAGGCTTGCAGGGGGTTCAGTGATAAAGCATTGACTACTCAAGCCTGATGTCTGGAGTCTTTATTTCTAAAATTCATATCATAAAAAAGGATAAAACAGCAGTATAAACATCTGTAGTCCCAGCATATCACTATAGGGTGAAAAGAAGAAGGGGCAGTGGAGTTAATATAAGATAAATAGCCAGAGAATTCATCAGTGAACAAGACAGACACCAAGTCAAAACACAGTAGAATGTGAGGAGTGACACTCTGTCATTCTCGTTCCTACATAGACATTTACCCATATCGACACCAAGAAACATTCAAGATATGTCTGTCTGTCTCTCTCTCTCTCTCTATGTCCCTCTCTGTCTCTGTCTCCTTCTCTCTATTTCTCTGTCTCTATTTCTCTCTCTCTTACTATATATTGATATCTCAGGTTTTCTCTCTTGCTATTTATAAACACAAACATTAATTACTAGTCAGAATGACCAAGATCAAAAATTCAGGTTACACCAGATGCTGGTGAAGATGTGGAGAAAGAGGAACAATCCTCGATTGTTGGTGGGATTGCAAGCTAATACACTCTGGAAATCAGTCTGGCAGTTCCTCAGAAAATTGGACATAGTACTATGGAGTATCCAGCAATACCCCTCCTGGGCATAAACCCAGAAGATGTTCCAACTTGTAATAAGGACACATGCTCTACTATGTTCATAGCAGCCTTATTTATAATAGCCAGAATCTGGAAAAAAACAGATGTCCCTCAACAGACGAATGGGTACAGAAAAATGTGGTACATTTACACAATGGAATACTACTCAGCTATTAAAACAATGAATTTATGAAATACTTAGGCAAATGGATGGATCTAGAGGATATCATCCTGAGTGAGGTAACCCAATCAAAAAGAACATACATGGTATGCACTCACTGATAAGCGGATATTAGCCAAAAATCTTAAAAGATCCAAGATTCAATTTGCAAAACACATGAAACTCTAGAAGGAAGACCAAAATGTGGATACTCCGTTTCTTCTTAGATTGGTGAACAAAATACCCGTGGAAGGAGTTACAAAGACAAAGCTCAGTGCTGAGATAGAAGGAAGGACCATCCAGAGACTGCCCCATCTGGGGATCCATCCCATAGACAACCACCAAATCCAGACACTGTTGCATATGCCAGAAAGATTTTGCTGAGAGGACCCTGATATAGCTATCTCTTGTGAGGCTATGATATTGCCTGGCAAATACAGAAGTGGATGCTCACAGTAATCTATTGGATGGAACACAGGGCCCCCAATGGAGAGGCTAGAGAAAGTACCCAAGAAGCTGAAGGGGTCTGCAACACTATAGGTGGAACAACAATATGAACTAATCAGTACCCCCAGAGCTCATGTCTCTAGCTGCATATGTAGGAGAAGATGGCCAGGTCTGCCATCATTTTTGCCATCATTTGCCATCATCTTGCAAACTTTATATGCCCCAGTACAAGGGAATGCCAGGGCCAAGAAATGGGAGTAGGTGGGTAGGCAAGCAGGGCGAGGAAAGGGTATAGGGGACTTTCGGGATAGCATTTGAAATGTAAATGAAGAAAATATTTAATAAAAAATTGAAAAAATAATGGGGTTCAGAGATAAACAAAGAATTCTCAACTGAGGAATAGTGAATGGCTGAGAATCACCTTAAAAATGTTCAACATCCTTAATCATCAGGGAAATGCAAAACAAAACAACCCTGAGATTCCACTTCATACAGTCAGAATGGCTAAGATCAAAAATTCAGGTGACAGCAGATGCTGCTGAGGATGTACAGAAAGAGGAACACTCCTCCATTGCTGGTGGGATTGCAAGCTGGTACAACAACTCTGGAAATCAGTTTGGTAGTTCCTCAGAAAATTGGACATAGTACTACCAGAAGATCCAGCAATACCTCTTCTCGGCATATACCCAGAAGATGTTCCAACTTGTAATAAGGACACATGCTCCACTATGTTCATAGCAGCCTTATTTATAATAGAAAGAAGCTGGAAAGAACCCAGATGTCCCTAAGCAGAAGAACGGATACAGAAAATAAGGTAGATTTATACAATGGATTTCTACTCGGCTATTAAAAACAATGAATATATGAAATTTTTAGACAAATGGATGGATCTAGAGGGTATCATCCTGAGTGAGGTAACCCAATCACACAAGAATGCACATGATATGCACTCACTGATAAGTGGATATTAGCCCAGAAATTTAGAATATCCAAGATATAATTTGCAAAACACATGAAACTCAAGAAGAAGGAAGACCAAAATGTAGATACTTCATTCCTTCTTAGAATGGGGAACAAAATACCCATCGAAGGAATTACAGAGACAAATTTCGGAGCATAGCCTGAAGGAACCACCATCCAGAGGCTGCCCCACTTGGGGATCCATTCCATAAACAACCACCAAACCCAGTCACTAGGCATATGCCAACAAGAGCCTGCTGACAGGAGCCTGATATAGCTGTCTCCTGTGAGGCTCTGCCAGTGCCTGTCAAATACAGAAGTGGATGCTCACAGTCATCCATTGCATAGAGCACAAGGTACCCAATAAAGGAGCCAGAGAAATACCTAGGGAGCTGAAGGGGAGTGAAGCCCCATAGGAGGAACATCAATATGAACTTACCAGTACCCCCAGAGCTGCTTGGAACTATACCCCCAATCAAAGAAAATACATGGTAAAACTAGTGACTCTGGCTATATAGGTAGCAGAGGATGGCCTAGATGGTCATCAATGGAAGGATAAGTCCTTTGTCCTGTGAAGGCACTATGACCCAGTATAGGGCAATGCCAGGACTAGGAATGGGAGTGGGTGGGCTGGGGAACGGGGGGAGGGGGGAGGGGATAGGGGATTTTCAGAGGGTAAACTAGGAAAGGGGATAACATTTGAAATGTATATATAGAAAATATCTAATAATAATAAAAAACTAAAAAAAATCATAGTACACTTTGTAGGAAAACAAACGTAATAAAATAAAAAAAAGACAAAAATATTTAACAATGAGTGCTATTTGTAAGAGAAAAATAACAACTCTGTGCTAAAGGGAACAAGTATTTAATTTTGAGTTAATATGAATTTTGCTATGAACAATATACATAAAATGAAGATAGATCATTTTAATATTTGTTCACCAGAATCATGAAATATACATACATGTGTGTGTTTGTGCATGTGTGTGTGTGTGTGTGTGTAACTATTCATTTATTTATTTATGCATGTGTGATGCATTCTTTTGAATGTGTGTAGGTGACTCACACTTGGTCAAGACTGACATCTGGATAGGTCCCACTGTTGCTGTCTATTTTATGTTGTTTTTGAGTTGAGGTCTCCCACAGAAAAGGGAGCTAGTGCTTTCTGCCAGCATCTCTGGCCCATTGGCGCTTGGTTTGCTTCTCCATGTACCCCTCACACACTCAGTGCTTGGTTTAGAGTTATGGGCACTGTGTCCACATACTACAATATCTTGATGACTCAGACTCTGTTCTTCATGCTTCTGTCGCACAAACCTTGCAAACTGAGGCATCTCGTTGGTCAGAAATTTTAAGGATTAAATTGTAATCATTTTTAAATTCTAAGGTTTCGCAGAACCTTGCTGCATAGTATCTTGCGAGTGTGTCACTTGCTTCACTTTTGTAAAAATATTCAAATAAGTTTGTGGTACTATAAAAATATTATCAATTGATAATGTTCACTTTATTCTCTATTGCTAACCATAATAAGTTTCTGACATAAATGCGCAAACACGATTAACTCAGTATTTATTTTTTCCCCAAAATTACTTAAAACCTATATTAGGCAAAATTTAAATTTGAGCAGAAAAAGAGTATGGAAATGTATCTAAGTAGAATTTCTGATTAATGATTTCACATGATTAAGTATATGAATAAAATTTTTATTTGAATTTTTATTTGAAAACCTATGTTTTATTATATGAAGTAGAAAAGGTAGCACTCTGTAAAATTATCCATATCCCACTATGAGCATGGGATATGGATAATTAGTTTGTGAACTCAGCCAATGATATTAAATACAAAAGGAGAAGCTTACACGCTTAGATTCATCCCATTCATGGGTAAAAAAAATTACAGCAGCAGTATGTTCATAGAGATAGAAAACTTTTTCTATAACCATATTGTTCTGTGTTGAACAAAAATGGAACTTTGTTTTCATTTCCCTACAATTATCATTGACCACTTTAATTCCTGGTGTTGCCTTGGGGTTGCTTTCTCACTTTGCAGTCTCTGAAATGTTTTACATAACAGTGAGTTATGAAGATATTTCCTTTTAAATACCCAGAAGTATAAAGGAATGTATATTGGAAAAGACACCTGGCAGCAAGAACTACCAACTAAGCACAACCAAAAAGGAATTCCTTTGCCTCGTGCCCACCCCGAGTCTCTGAGACTAATTGAATCTGTATCTGGAATTGTTTCCATTGAAAAGTTAAAGCTTAAGTGGCCCCACTTCATCTATCAGACAATTGTAAAGTATTCATAGTTAGGAGATATATTCCTGACTCTACCTGGAAGGCCAATCTGACCTTTCACAAGCACAGACAGAGCATCCAACTCCTGAATTTGGAGACTGAAACACACTGGGAAGGAGTGCTCCTTTGAAACAGAAAGTCCTCCCAAGGCACAGTTCCAGAATACCCTGGGTACTTTGATTCCTACTTTAATAATTTTAGCATTCAAGAATCTAACAACTCATAGGAAAAAATTATATAAAGCTACATGTGCTTTGAACAAATATTTCCTCATATTAAATAAAATTTGTATTGAGATCCAGTCACACCTAAATTGAAGGAAATTAAAATTCAAAAAGTACTCTCAATGGCTTTCTACTCTAGCTTATTGTGTATTTTATGAAATTTTTACATGGATCCGAGTCTTTTAAAAACCTTTTTATTCATTTATTTATTAATTTTATTAATTCATTTTATTAATTCACATCATGCACGCCAGTCACACTCATTTTCCTACCTCTCATCTCTGCCCTTGTAACCCCCCAAAATAAAACACACACAAACACACACACACACACACACACACACACACACACACACACACACA
>NC_034593.1:41548607-41555838 GCF_900095145.1 Mus pahari
ACACACACACACACACACACACACACACACACACACTACAACAAAAACAAAGCATAGAAATATCTCATCTTGTGGAAGCTGTAGTGTGTCACAGTATGTTCCAAAATATATCTCTCTTTCCACACATCTTCACTTGCAAATGTCCATTGCAATGAGTCAATGGGCTAGTTTGAGATCTCTGGCTTTCGTGACACCATCAATATTGAATCCTTTTAAGGAATTTTTTTATTATACTGTTGATACCTTGTGTCATGGAGGTCCTGCAGCTTTAAGACAGCAGGCCCAGCCCTTTCATACATTCCAAACATTTTCAGATTGTATAGATTTGGAGTGAGCCCATTCATAGCCCTGGGTCTGGGCCTAGGTGGAAGCTGGTCAGCTGTTGGCACCACCAGTGTGAGCTTTCCTGCACTGCTATGTCTAGGCCACTCAAGAGCCCCATCAACAGGAGGCAGGGTCGGCTCACCTGCTGTCATGCCCGTGGGACCAGCTCACTAACACTCATACTTCCAAATCAGCTCCACTGTGCTGCCCTGTCAAAATGCAAGCCCTCCTACCTCAAGTGCCTATGAGGGACTGGACCAGCTTCATCATTCCTGTACTCTTGAAGGTGGCTCATCAATGTCTTTGCCATCAGGTCAGTTCCACTGTGTTACCCAGGCAAAATACAAGGTCCACTTTCATAAGTACTATAGCCATGGAGGGAAGGGCAGGGTAAGGTCTCACACTCTCATGCCCCAGGGACAGCTCTCTCAGCTACTAACAATGGAAAGGGCTGAGGAGGAGGACGTCACCGTCACCCAGGCACACTTGGGCCTAGCTCACTCAGCCACCAGCTCTGCTGTGCTGTCCAGTAAGGTCTAGGACCACTCTCTTGAGTGCTTCCCTGATTTCTGGAAGGGGTGGGTGGAATGGGGGCTGGCATCACTTCTATGCCCTCAACACTCTTACACTCATGACCTGGAGGCTCGCTCACACACACCTTGCCAGCAAAGCCAGATTCATTGTGCTACCTGAGCTAGATGTAGGGCCTGCTGTTCCAAATGCTGCCCATAGTGAAAGATGAGGCCAGCTTATCAAAGCACTGCATCCAATGAGGGGTGTCTAGTTGTGTACAATGAATAGACATCTGTGTAGGTCCAAAAGCTGCCTCATGAGGAATATCCCCCTGTTCTATGGTGGTAATATGAGGCATAGACATCAACAGAATCTCTACTACTGCATAGCCATGGACCCAGACTTTGCTCTCAGCAGAAGCTTGGACCCAGACATTGCGCTCAGCAGCAGCTTGGGCTGGTACCTCACTATGAATCCAGGTGGCAAGGAGTGTTTCCAGTTCCATCTCTCTTCATAATGCTCAAGATACTCCATTTTCCTTTCTCTGCCATCGAACCACCACATATTCTCACATTGTAATGTCTCCTGCTTCAGGCTGGCAACATGTCTGACAGGACCTGGACGACCTTCTGCATTTGAGTTGCATGGTATAGCAGCTTGTGGATGTGTATGCCCCATATGCCATGTGTGGGAGGGCAGGTATGTGGGTGGTATTAAGGTATGTAGGTCTCTGTCTTCCTACTCCTGTAATGTGCTTCCTGGATTTGATTTGATTAGAATTTTATGCATTTCACTGTAAGGGAGCTTTGGTCACCATGTCATGCATCAAGCATGACAAAGGACTGCAATTTTCTCCACCCCTGACTTATGTAAAGAAACTACCACCAATATGGTGACTCTTAACCCAATGTGGGGAGAAGGGTAGGAGGGTGCTGGGACAGGATAAGGGTTGGAACCCGACTCAATAATATTATCCCATATATTATTTTATGATAACTGAATTTTGTTAGGATAGAGAGAAAATAAAAAGAGTGGGTTTTAGGAAGGCCCCATGCGTTTAAAGTATTCATTTTATTTTTCTTATTGCTATGCTTATTGTACACACAGGGAACCTATATTACTTTCTGAATGAATTCTTAAAAACAAATCAAAGCAAAACTTAAAACCACTATAATCACTATTACAAAGAAACAGTATGCACTGAATGCCAGAAACAATATCATATTTTTACATTTTTTGCTTTTTATGTAAACAACCACATAGTAAGTATTTTAATCTTTTATTTATTTATTTATTTATATATGTATTTATGTATTTATTTATTTTCTTTATTTACATTTCAAATGCTATCCTGAAAGTTCCCTAAAGTACCCCCAGCCATCCCTGCTCCCCTACTCACCCACTCCCATTGCTTGGCCCTGGCCTTCCCCTGTGCTGGGTCAATTTTAGGAAATACAACTTTTGTTTTAGAAGAGTAGAATAACACATGGAAAGATGATTAGTAGCTTAGTTCTGATACTTTTATGTTGAGCACAGGATAATTATGTTCTAAGATAGTCTTTACATTTTAGTAGAAAGAAAAATAAAGTCCCAGTTAATTTCTTGTATGACAGGTCTTTAAATCTGAATAGTTACACCCATACTGTCCTTTGTAGGGAAAATGTTCTCTTAAGTAACATATCAGTAAAAGTACACAAAGTCACAAACTGTGAAGACTAAAGGGACTTTTCCATTAGGCTCTTCAAAGGAAAAAAAATCCTTTTGCAAAGAACAAATGTTTAAAATTTATATTTTACTTAATTGAAGATGGCTTGTATTTTCTTACTTCCACAAAGAGGTCTAAAGAACATAATGGTAACCTATGAGAGAGATCTGTAGGTACATGCAATCAATTAGAAAGCATTTAAAAAAGTATTTGATAAGTGGACATAAGAATGCATGTGACTTTGATGTTCAAATGCAAAATGAGAAAGCAGCTCAGCTAGAAAGCAATCCAGGTAGTTTTCAAAATTACTGAAGCACAGAACTTTATTTCATTAGATCTATTAAATTCATAGGTGAAGATACTGAGAAAATATAAAGACAATTATCTCATATAATTTACAAGTGCATTGGACACATACTTGTTATTTTCATATTAAAAACTGGAAGAAAATAACATTATAATTATAGAAGTCTGACAATGTGTAATGATGATGGATACTATTTTATATTATAATATTGTACTTAACATTTGTAGAAATCTAATTCAGCAGAATTTTTATATTTTCATCTTATAGATGATGTTTTGTGCCGCTATGTATAAATACCATTCAAGGGCATCATAGAGAGCCTTAGTGGTTCTGAGATTCAAATGACAGTCTGCAGAGAACATATTCTCTGAAGGTCAAATAAACCCATCAACTTCACCTTATCATGTTCTTTTTACTAGATAATGACTACTTATTCTAATCCTTCTCGGTTCAGAGAACCCTTTATAGAAATAAAAATACACTCTACTTTGAACAATTGGAATTTAAAATTAACAATGTTATCATATAACTAATCCTTTCCTTAACAGTTTGTGTTCCGGGAAAGTGAGGAGGGAGAATCTCAAGCTGAGAATTGCTAAGACTTAGAATGTGTCCACATGTAGTTTAATTTATGATATGTACTGTAGCTTAAATAGGAATACTACATCTTAAGTGGAATTTAAAAGAAGACTTTTTATTATGTGCAAAGAGAGAAGTGAAACAAAAATTATAAAAAGAAGCCATTGCTCACATGGGATGAAAAAATAAATATTAAACTGTATCAATGACACTAGATCAATTCATATGATAATATAATATTAGCAAAACTTAACTGTTCTCCAGCATATTTATGCTTATTATTTGATTGTAGTGAAAGAGAAAATTAAATCCATGAGTACTGACATACCAAATTCAAAACACAATTTTTGACCTGAAATGATATGGTGAACAAAGACCTTACTTAGGTGAATGACATATTCATGTTCATATCCATTACTGACCTATCTGCCTATCTATCTATCTATCTATCTATCTATCTATCTATCTATCTATCTATCTATCTATCTATCTATATCTAGATAGAGATAGTAGATACACGCACATACACACATATGTGAATTTAAATGTAAAACAAAGTTACAGATAATTTATAGATTAATAGTATGTAGCAACTCTTTTTACCCATTCTTTTTCTTTACAACAGCTGATGTGTGCATGCCTTCATTACATCTCTTCCTTGTGAGGTCTTCTAGCAGCAACTGCTCCTCCACAGTATCTCTTTCAACATTCTCCTGACTACTTATCCTTGAGTGTTCAACACAGCTATTATTGATCTAGCCAAGTTTTCCAGCTTATAACCTTTGAAATATTTCTTTGTTTCCTCTCCTTGTAGCTTTTATAGTCTTCACATAAAAATTTCCTGTTTATGTGTCTGGTGTCTTTGTTAAACTTTCAGCTCTTTAAAGCAAGAGCTGATACTGGTTATAGACGGTTATGTGATTAGTATCAGGTAAGTGCACACGTACACATTCAATTAGTCGCCAACCAAGACTGAACTTCTGTATGCTGCACATCATGCTTATTAAGCAACACATTTACTTCAGAAAATGTGTTACATTATAACCTTAATCACATAAGAAAACATGTAAACTGAAATATATATATATATATATATATATATATATATATATATATATATGCTTGGATTTTTCATTCTTTAGCATTTGAAAGGCATAAAATATAAACTGGTTACACAGTAGATTTAGTTCTTTGCAGTCCAGGTCAAAAAATATTTGACAGACATCTTTGGCTGAAACATTTGTTGATTAACAACCTTTAATTAAAAATTAATTAAAATTAAGTTAAAAAACCAACACTAAAATGGTAACCTTAATATGTTTGAGAAAATGATCCAAAGGGTGTTTGTATCAAATTTTTTTTTAGAAAATCTAACTTCATTTACAGTCTCTAAGCAAAATTATAAAGCAACGGATTTTATATCATGAAATAGTAATTCACTCATGTTTAGAGTACTACTGAGACCAAGTCTTGTACCTTTTACATTTCTTTAAATTAAATTTTATTATTCAATCTAGCATGAAAATTAAAGGGATTCTTTATGGCATGTTCATAACCATTTTTTCTTCAACCTGTTCCTGATGAATTCCACTACCCTCTCAGGGACCTCTCATGCACCCTTCAGGCTGGTTTAGTTTCTTTCAAAAATAGTACATTCTTTGCTTTGTTATTCCATGTATTATAATATACTCTCTTTACCCTCCCTTAATATCTATTGTTTTATATATATATATATATATATATATATATATATATATATATATATATATATTCATGTTCATAGACATATGTAATACATACATGTATATATACATACATGTAAAGGCACACATACATGTACAAATCTATGATCCACATATAAGAGAAAATTTAGAGTTTATGTGCTCCACTCTGACTTATTTTAGTTATCACAGTGATATTATGTTCCATCAGTTTTCCTAAAAAAAAAAAAAAGTCTTTATTACATGTAGTTTCCAAGTAAATAACTGTCCCAGTGTCCAAAGACCTGTCTCTTTGTGTAACCTTTGGTTCCATTCTGGAGTTTGTGCTGTAATAAACAGTTTTACAACATTTCCTTCTTATGATGACACAGAATCCTGTGTTAATCTCTCAAGAGTGGTGCAGCTAAGTACTATGGTAGTTCTGAAAGGACTGAGAGAGTCAGAGACACACTGACTCAATGAAAGATGACAGGCTGGCAGTTTGGGAGACTAGGCCTAAAATTCTGCCTCCCAGAAATGAGAACTCACAGCTAGGGGCCCATGGTCAGCCGACCACAGCTGCACATGGTCATTTCCGGGACACATTGTCATCTGGCCTGAAGTAAGCATAGGTAGCTAAAATGAATAAGCAGCCTCCTGGGAAGTCTCCAGAGTGTAACCAATTGTTGAATCAAAGATAAATTAAAAAAATCAAAGAATCAAATTAAAGATAGAGCTAACCAATCAAGATTAAAGGGCAAATAATTCATCCCTGGAATTCCCCTGACAGTAAAAGTTAGGCCTGCAAGTCCACCAGGGGTCTTCATTCCCAAATAGAGAGACAACCACATGCAGGAACTTCATCTGGATATGTGCTCTTTGCTTTTGCATACTATTTGAGTCTGGGGTATCATTCTTCAGCTATTCTTGGACCCTAACAGTTCTAGTGGCTGCTTCTCAAAAGTCTTCATATTAATAACCACAAAGGCTGAACAGTTTACCACTTAATAAGTCTTCTTTACTCAAACAAACATTATCATTTATTTTCATTCTTATTATTTATAATAGTCCCTAGGGGTGAGATCTCAAAGCAATATTAATTTCTATGCCTGATAGGCTAAATATCTTCCAGCTTAACCTGGGATTAATAGTCTGCTCTCTGTACTACAATAAACTGATGATTATAGGTACCTCTGAACGGAGGTCTTTAAGTAGATACTGAAATACAAATCTGTCACCTCAACACTTGAGTATCAGCTCTGCTTGTGACACTAGGCTTGCAATGTCTTTATCCCATGTGCTACAGTTGTCTGGAAGAAGACATGTGAATGAAGACTAAAGTTATTTGCATGGAAATCTAATAAATAACCAGTAATTTTTCCAGATGGCTTTAGTTTTTAGCTGAAAAGAATTTTGTGTGTGTGTGTGTGTGTGTGTTTGTATGTTTGTGTATGTGTGTATTACAATAAATAAACTTTACTATTTTTGACTAAATTTAGCTTGTATCATAATTTCAGAATTTTTTTATTCTTTATATGTAGAGTTTTCACAAATATTAGCATTGGATTTGAAATATTATTTAGTATATTGAATCTAATTGTTTTAGTAATTGAATCCTAAATGTTTACAAATAATTTTTTAAAAATTCTAGTCTATAGGGCTGGAGAGATGGCTCAGTGATTAAGAGCACTGACTGTTCTTCCAAAGGTCCTGAGTTCAATTTGCAGAAACCACATGGTGGGTCACAACCATCTGTAATGTGATCTGATGACCTCTTCTGGTGTGTCTGAAGACAGTGGCAGGATACTCACATACATAAAACAAACAAACAAACAAACAAATAAATAAATAAATAAATAAATCTTTTTTTTTTTCATTTCTTCAACAAATATTTATTGAGCACACGCTGTGTGCTGGGAATTCAGAGAGAAGCAGACCTGGTACCATCCCTGCCTTCAAGTGTGCTGGGGGGATACCAACACTAACAGGATCAGCTGGAAACTCATCACAGTTGTGGGGATGTTGGCAAGAGAGGTAGCTGACATAGAGGGAGGCTGCTCTACAAACACCTGATTTTCCAAAGCGAGACAAAAGGCTTGCTTT
>NC_034593.1:41557443-41563004 GCF_900095145.1 Mus pahari
AAGACGGAAAGAGTATGATGATTGAGTACAATTTACTGTATTCCCATCCTGCTCCTTACTCTGTATCTTCTGTTTTCTTCTCTTATCTTGACCACTGTACAATGGTAATAATCTACATTTGATTCCTGCTTTAAAGGATGAACCTTCTAAACTGCTTTACTATCTGGCAACGCCTCAAATATAAACATTTACTCTGTGTACAAGACATCCAAGCTGGGATGAAATCACCTCTGAGCTATTTTGCATACTAATATGTAAATGAATAAAACAGAAATGTTCATTTTCCCTGTACAACAAGGTGCCCCCTTTTGACTTCAGCTTTATCTATCTATCTATCTATCTATCTATCTATCTATCTATCTATCTATCTATCTATCTATCTATCTATCTATCTTCTGTCTGTCTGTTTTCCTCTATTCTCTCAGTGTTAAGATTCAGTCTTCAGATCTTTTGCCTTGTTCCTAATTTGTATCTCCACTGCAGAACAGCTTCTTTCCATTCACTATGACCAATTGCAGTAAAACATTTGAGAAAATAAGCATATGGATGGGAGCAGATTCACAGACCTTTAGTAACAGACTCCCATTACTTTAATGACTTCGTCCTCATCTCTAATCCGTGAGCTTAATCAAACTCTGTGCTTTTATTCAGGCATTCATGTCCAGTTGTATTTTCCTGATTTTAAACCCCAGCTCTGCCCCTGTCAATTAATACTTGAAAATATAACAGCAGAAGCTTACAGTCAGTAAAAACCACAGAGTTCAGAGTTCTGCATTAAATATTACTCCCTCAAGACAGATTTGAGAAACATACTTCCACATTTACATTATTTAAGTGAAAGTTTAGTGAGAAATGAAATGATAAGAAAGAGCCTATGATGAAAATATTAAAATATGAATTTATTAACTGAAGACCTTTATATTAAACTCCAGTTAGCAGACGGTAAAATGAGCAAATTGATGTGAAATCAAGCACTGAAATGGGTAAGAATTTCTCTATTCCTTTGTATTTGTATCTAAACCACATTTGTCAACATATTTTATTTTACTTTTTATATTGAAAGGTGTGTTTGTTGAGGTTTTTATTCTTAATTTCATTAAAGGACAATGAATAGGAATAAAATTTCATAGGTTACTTAAACACATGGCTTTTAATTAATTATTTTTTTCTCTAAAGAAAGAAAAAGTATATTGTAAACAAACCTAGTCTGTTAGTAATCCGAGGTTTGTGGTTAAGCTTGAAATATTCCATTTGGATCCCTTTTCCTAAACTGGGATGCTTTATCTAGCCTCAATAGAAGAAGTCCCCAGTGCTAATGCAGCTTGATATGCCAAGGTGATTAATATCTATAGGAGGCCCTCCCTTCTCTAAAGAGAAAGGGAGGGGGTTGAGATGAGAGGAGGTGAGAGTGTCAGATTGGAAGAACAGAGAGGAGGGGAAGCTATAATCTGGTTGTAAAGCAAATTATAAATTTACAAATAAATAAATAAATAAGCCCAAAATGTTTAAGATCGAGCCAAGGACAAATGAATGTCCTCTAGATACTTTATTTTTTCATAAGCTTGTCACTGTAAATTCTCATAAAATAACTCAGCGCTTTTCATCACTGCACAAGAATTTCTGTTTCTCTACCTTTCACACAAGTCCATTTTAATGGTCATTTACAAGTTTCTCCTGATTGAAAGTCTTTCTTGGAGAGACTACCATCTTCTTGGAGGCTTGCTGGTTCTCAAATCTAACTAAATTCACAAGCTTCAGGTTCAATAAGAGACCATATCTAAAAATCCTACAAATGAACAAACTTGAGAATGATAGCGGAAAGATGTGGACATTCAGTTCCAGCTTCCTCAGAAGCAAGTATGTGCAAGTGCATGTGCATTAGAAAGCACTGCTCACATATACACCACACACAGATACATGTATGTGTATCAGGAGTAGTGGGTCCCATGGTAAAAGGGAAGCAAACTGGAAAGCAGAGATCTAGGTTTATTTCCCTTACGAACTCAAATGAAGTGTCATGTTTGCTTGTGTTGTTTTGTTTTGCCTTGTTTTTATCAGAAGCAGTTTCTAAATGCCTTTTAAACCACCATGTTTTCTTTTACTCATGATACAGACTGATTTAAGACCAAAGTTTTAATTCTTGTTGTTTGATCTACTTGTCATATAATACAGCAAATAGCAATATAAGCATGATATAATAAAGAAATATATAACTTACTAGGCCTACAACAACAATTATTTCTCTTTGGATTATGCTTCATCCACCTTGTATGTTATTTAAGTTGCCTGTCATTCTAAAACAGAAATTGGACGTCAGAAACTAAAGTTATTTTACCCAAAAGTTAAATAATCATGATCATATTTTCTTGCATCCGTTCTTTATGCCTAGATTTCTCCAGATCTATCCCCAAAGCCCCAAAGCCCCCAAATTCATGTTTCTTTAATCAAATAAGAATCTAAGCCCAATTTTACTTATCCATATTCTCAAGAGTGTGGAGGCATCCACTCAAATAAGGGTGACATTCTAGAGTCTATCTCTTTAAAGAATACCAAGTATGTCTCCATTCACAGCTATCAAATATCAATAGAACCTCAGCTAAAGATTAGGCCTCTCGAAGATCATTTATTTTAAAACACACAGTTGTCAAAATCAAAGAAGCTGCCTGTGATAAATGTTTTTCTGAGACACCCCCTGCATGTTTCAGTACTTATGTCCAGGTAGCGTGCCACGGACTATTTTGAATTTTCTCTTGTTCAAAAGTTTAAGAACACGTATTCCAGAATCTTGAGGCCTTTCTTATCTTTTTGATTTGACAGGATATAAAGAATAATGACTGTAATTCATATAGGAGAAAATTTAAGTACCCAAATTCAAAATTAATTGAAACAATTTAAAAGGGTAAATGGACGTTAAGTCACATTAATTTTTAATATTCTCATTTCTGTCAACTTACAAACCGTCCTTTCATAGCCAAAATAGCCAGGGAAAAGGAAAGGGCTCCTAGGTCCGGGATCAGGGCAGCGCATCCACTCGAGAGAAAGTCTTGCACTCAGAAGCCAGCATTTCAATGCTGAGCTTTGCTAGACACTCGAAGAACTCAGAGGAAAAAACCTCCAGTCTATTGTAAAAGGATCACTCATGACAGAAAACAAGACTGTTAATCAATCAGTGGCCTGAGTGGCCATCAGCTGACAATTAGAATTCGAGGTCCATCTGTATGATCTCAGTTCTTTGTGGATTGTGGAAGAGTGAGCATTTAGTAAATGTTTGATGGATAAATGAGTATCATTCGAAATGATTGATTGAAGCAAAAAGGAAAAGCTAAATCGTATTCGCCATACTATAAAATGAGTCAGAAAAGTGTGTCATAAGTTATTGAAGGTTTCTCAGTCACCAGTCATAATGGAAGTTTCAGTTAGCTGCAGGGAGAATTTCAATCATTTAGATAAAACGTCTTTGTGACTCTGTTCATTTGTCATGTAAATGAAGCTGAGTTAGTGCAGTAATCAAATAAATATTCTCAAGGTCATAAATAATTAGTCATTTAGTTTTTTTTTCTCTTTCAAAATCTAATCTTTACATTTTTCTCCATTATTTTACTTGTGAAAAATAGAAGCTGTGGTTACCCATGGAATGAAGGATGTGGGGTTTCTTTTCTTGTAAATGGCATGTGATTGATAAGGGAACCAGATACTAAACCACATTGGTTATAACACTTCCAGCTACAGATGATGATTTTTCTCGTGAGTATTTATTGTTGCTATATTCCTGAAGTGGACATATTTTATACATCCTATGCAACATCAGTGAAATGGCGACTAGGAAAGGGAATTGCTGTCAAAACCAATGACCTCAGCTCAAATACTGGCACTCACATCATGAAAGGAGACAACTGGCTTCCACAAACTGCCCTCTGACTTTGACATGCCTGCACCTGTCTGTGCATGCCAACTACAGAGGCACATACAAATAAATGAACAATTAAATGCCAAAAATGTTCCAAATAAACACCACAGTTCTTGTTAATGCTTTACTATGAATCATGTATAATTTAAAACTTATTTGTCTTCTTATCTGGGTCTCTAAAACAATTTTTTAAAATAACAATTTTAGACCATTTAGAGACTGCCTCACCTGGGGATCCATCCCATATACAGTCACTAAACCCAGACTCTTTTGTGGATGCTCACAAGTACTTGCTGACAGAAGGCTGTTATAGCTGTCTCCGCAGAGGCTCCATCAGAGCCTGACAAATACAGAGGTGGATTCCTGCAGCCTACCATTGGACTGAGCACAGGATGTCCAATGAAGGAGCTAGAGAAAGGACCCTAGGAGCTGAAGGGGTTTGCAGCCCCATAGGAGGAACAACAATATGAACCAACCAGTACCCCCGGAGCTCCCAGGGTCTAAACCACCAAACACATGGAGGGACCCATGGCTCCAGGTGCATATGTACCAGAGGATGGACTCGTTGGTCATCAATGGGAGGAGATGCCCTTGGTGCTGTGAAATCTCGATGCCCTAGTGTAGGGGAATGCCAGGACCAGGAAATGGGAGTGGCTGAGTTGGTGAGCAGGGGGAGGGGGAGGAGAGAGGAGATTTTCAGAGGGCAAAGCAGGAAAGGGGACAACAGTTAAAAAGTAAATAAAGTAAATATCTAATAATAAAACCTGGAAAAAACCAACAATTTTAAGTCAAGTACCTTTCAGTTATCAAATTTGCATTTATTTTGACACAATTCATATTATATAACCTAGAATATGTTTGAGAGAGAAAAATCACTGCAGATTTCTTATAGTGCTATACTTATTTCATATTTCTGAGACTTGTTTAAATGAAACAGCTTAATGTTGATCTTTACATATATGTTATAATATAATTCACAATCTTTACACATTCTCTCTGCATAGTGAGTAAATTATTACAGCAGTTTCTGGATATTCATGGTCTGTGGATTCTGAAACTCTCCCATATTTCAAAATGCCAGCTTCTAAAGTGGTCAGTGTAATGCTGTGGTGTGCACACTATTCGTTCCTGGGCCCTAAATACCTCCCATCATCTAGAGATCATTCATTCTCTATACTGTATGCCAAGGACACATCAATAGTATTTACAATAGATTGTTTAGGGAGTTATAAGAAGGAAGCTTAGTTAATAAACTATGCTGAGTACACACTCAAATACTTTTTTTCAACTTTTTTCTTTTTGCAATTGATTGAGTATGGGAATGTGAAACACATGCATGAAGATAAAATACAGAAAGAAAAAAATTGTTCTTCCAACATAGATCACTAGATAAGAAAGTAAAATATGTGAAATACAATTATGTAAATTGTATTGGGTATTAGAAAATTGTCGTCTGCATAGAAACTAAACTTTAGGGCTTTAATGGTCAATTTTGTTGACAGCATGTTCCTGTTTAGATTTTCATTACTGCCCCATGTGGGGGTCCATCCCATAATCAACTACCAAACACAGACACTATTGCATATGCCAGCAAGATCTTGCTGAAAGGACACTGATATAGCTATCTCTGTGAGGCTATGCCAATGCCTGGCAA
>NC_034593.1:41564794-41593913 GCF_900095145.1 Mus pahari
TGCCATGCTACAGGATTTCATGACAACCTCAATATTATGTATTTTTAATATATATATATATATATATATATATATATATATATATATATATATGTATATATTGCAAAGAATATTAATTTCTTCATTTAACAATGCAAAGAATATTAATTTTCGCTACAAAGACAAGTACTATCAGAAGGAAATAGCACCTTCCAACTCATCACACTACTTCTAAAAATCACACACAATTTTCTTCAACTAGAATTAACAATGAATCAATTAATCTCTTTTTTGTTTGGATATTTTCTTAATTTACATTTTAATGTTGTCCTTTTTCCCTCTGAAACCTCTTATCCCATTCCTCCTCCCTCTGCTTCTATGACAGTGTCCCCCAACCTACCCACCCACTCCTGCTTCCCATCCTGGCATTCCCCTACCCTGGGGCATTGAGCCTGAACAGGACCAAGGGCCTCACCGCTCACTGATGCCAGATAAGGCCATCCTCTGCTACATATGCGGCTGGAGCCATGGGTCCCTCCATGTGTACTCTTTGGTTGGTGTTTTAGACCCTGGGAGCTCTTGGGTGTCTGATTGGTTGATATTGTTATTCTTGCTATGGGGTTGCAAACCCCTTCAACTCCTTCAGTCCTTTCTCTAACTCCTCCGTTGGGGACCCCTGTGCTCAGTCCAATGGTTGGCTTCGAGCACCAACCTCTGTATTTGTCAGGCTCTGGCAGAGCCTCTTAGGAGACAGCTATATTAGGCTCCTGTCAGCAAACACTTCTTGGCAACCATAATAGTTTCTGGGGTTGATGACTGTATATGGGAGGGGTCCCCAAGTGGGGGCAATCTCTGGATGGCCTTTCCTTCAGTCTCTGATCCACAATATTTCTCTGTATTTCATCCCTTGAGTATTTTCTTCCCCCTTCGAAGAAGGACTGAAGCATCCACACTTTGGTATTCCTTCTTCTTGAGCTTCCTGTGGTCTGTGAATTGTATCTTTGGTATTCTGAGCTTTTGGGCTAATATCAACATATCAGTGAGTGCATATCATGTGTGTTCTTTTGTGATTGGGTTACCTCACTCAGGATGATATTCTCTAGTAATTTTTGTTTTGTTTTGTTTTGTTTTGTTTTTTGCTTAAGAATTTCATGAAGGCATTGTTTTTAGTAACTGAGTAGTACTGGACTGTGTAAATGTACCATATTTTCTGTATCCATTCCTCTGTTGAAGGACACCTGACTATTAGCAATGAGGCTACATGAACAGAGAAGAGCAAATGTTCTTGATATATGTTGGAGAATCTTTTGGATATATGCTCAGGAGTCTTATAGCTCGATCCTCAGGTATACCTAAGTATGTCCAGTTTTCTGAAGAACCACCAGACTGATTTTCAGTGGTTGTACCAGCTTCCATTCCCACCAACAATGGAGGAGTGTTCCTCAATCACTACTCTTAACAGCAGAGCTATCACTGTGGGTCACACATATTGATTCTAAGATACAGTTTGATGATTTGTGAATGTTACTTTTATTTCTTTTTTAACTGTAAAGCAACTTTTAAGTCATTTGTGCTGAAATAAAGCTAAAATTCAAAAGAAATTTTTGACTTTCGCAAGATCTTTTCTTATTCCTCACTCTTTGCTATTCCTTTGATCTTCACACTTTCAGTTTGTACTCATATTGACATGAGACAATCTGCAAGAATGCAACAGATGTTCAATGCATTGTGATAGGTAAGCTGTTTAATCTTGTTAAAGTCTGTAAGTACTTTTCACTTATTTTGTAAAAAGGTATAGCACTTATTTTAAATTTTGTATAAAAAGTTAAATGCACAACCTGATATGTCTGTATTCTTAGCAGCTGCTGCAAATGAGAACTTGGTGGATCTGTTTATAAATGAATAAAATAAGCATCTGAAAGTAACTGGGGATGATGATTTAGTGATCTGACATAGTAAGTGTGTGTGTGTGTGTGTGTGTGTGTGTGTGTGTGTGTGTGTGTGTGTGTGTCTGTGTGTGGTGTTGTACAACAAACCCCAAACTTTACATATATATGTATATTCCTAAGGCAAATGCAAATGTAGTAAAGCATAATCCATTGGGAAACATGCTTAAGGTAAGTTTTCCCAATAATATTTGTGAATTTTTAAAATAAAATGTCTTCGGAGTAATCCAGGAAGAACTTGAACTGTGTTTATATACAGTACAATAACTCACAATGCCAATCAGTTATTCCACTAGGAATCCCTTTCTTTCCTGTCAGTATATTACTTTAAAAGGTGAGTGGAGCTCATGAGATCACTCAGCAATTAAAAAGTCTTATTTCAACAAGAAGATCCCAGAATCTACAAGGTGTAATTTTTGTAATACAAGAGACCAGAGTACTTCACGTTGTCATCAAACCACTCCAGATGCACGAACACACACAACACAACACACATTTATACACTTAAACACATACATACAGACACGATGCTAAATAAACAAATACAAAATGATTCTAAAAGATTGAACATTTCCTTTCCAGAAGTCAGAGAAACCAAAACTTACAATACAACTTACCAGTTTTAAGTCAATCCCAAGTTATTTTATAATCACCTCTTCACTGAAGGGTATGTTAAAATTTAGCATTATATTAGATTACTCTATAAGATAAAAGCAGTTATAGAGTTGAAAGTAAGCATCCGATACATATATTTACCTGGTAATTATTAGAAATCCATAAAAAATAACCTAATTACCTATCATAATTTTTTAGAAAAATAAATTTCTGAGGTGAATGGAATTGTAAAAGTAAAAGAAACATATTTTAGAGTTACTAGTGTCATATTTGAAAGAGAAACCAAATACAAAAGCATGAAATTTGTTAGATGCAAAACTCTGTGAATAATCAAAGATGAATTGAGCCCAAGGTTTTTCTTTTTAATTTATTACAGTAAGAGTTCAATTTGAAGAACCCGGAAATATATTTAGCTTTAAATTCACTGCTACTGAATTGAACAAAGGTAATAGTTTCATATTTCCATCTTTCTACTTTAGAATTAATCATAGAGAATATATAATTTTCAGTGTTTTTGATAATTTAACTGCTCACAACATATAGTATTTGTAATTCCATACTTTACAGGTGTTAGTTTACATTTGTTTGTGTATCTATTTGTATGCAAATGAACATTTGTTTGTATGATTAGGAATAGTCTAAACTGGCTGATAGTACATCCAAAGATTTGCTGTTTCCTCTTACCCAGTGTGGGGACTCCAAGTTCACCTTCCCAGGCCAGGCCTTTATAGGACTGATGTATATTAACTGTAGATCATGCATGCTTTCCACTTCTGATTACCACATTCTCCTCACTTGGAAATGTACTCTCTGCCATTTTTCACTTCAGTTCTTTAGTTGAGTAGGGTCAAAATCCAAAGAAAAGCACTTTATATTTGTATGACAAAAAAGTCGAGTAAATATTGAAGTACAGATAAAGTACTGAGTGCTTGTTCAGAGCTCATCATTAGTTTAAAGGCATTAATTTAATCTTTAAGGGAATGCTTTCATGTACAACAGAAGTATGTAGGAAAAAATAACAACTTTCTGGATATCAATTGTCAAAAAATAATTCACACCTATTGTGTTATGTAATGTGCTATAAGAGAACTTTCTGCCTTAAGGTATTATATGTGCATGTGTGGATGTGCTTTCTTTTTCTCCCTGAAATGAAGATTCCATATAGTCACTGTAAGATTTTGGATTTGATGGATAATAGCTATTTTGAATGTATAAAGAATTATTTCATTTCTAACAAATAATCAATACACAAGAACATAAGTGTTAAATATATGCAAGGATAGCAAACACATACACACATACACACACACACACATGCACACACACGTACACATGTAAAAATTGTCCAGTTATCCATATGGATGAATGATGGAACAAAGTGTATAATAGTAACCTTGTTCTTGCTACATGGTGACTTTCCTCACTTATTTGCGATTAATAGTTTTAGGCAGGCATTCCATATAAGACTATTCACAGTAAAATAGCTACTGGTCAATGAAGTGAAAACCTAAGGGTTCTTTGGAGAGTCAGTTGGATGGTGTTTTGCTGGAACAAACATGTGAAGGAACATTTTCTTAAAGTTGACACAGGTATGAAAGGCTAAGACAGATTCATAAAGAAATGTTTCACTGAAGCAGACACAGTAGAGAGGATATCCTACCAAAGTAAGCAAGTGCAAGGACAGGTTTTGATGGATTCTTTTCTAAAAACAGGTACACATTGCTCTGCCTTATGCTGTAAAATTGAGCTGCATCTGTCAGGACTCCATAAAGAGAAACATACCAAAAATGTTCTGAGGATGTGCTTCAGCTTCTGCCACTTCTGTGATCTTGGGCTGTGTCCTGGTTAGTTTTGTGTCAACTTGACACAGCTGGAGATATCACAGAGAAAGTAGCTTTAGCTGGGGAAATGCCCCAGGAGATCCAGCTGTGGGGCATTTTCTCAATTAGTGATCAAGGGGAGAGGCCCCTTGTGGATGGGACCATCTCTGGGCTGGTAGTCTTGGATTCTATAAGAGAGCAGGCTGAGCAAGCCAGGGGAAAGCAAGCCAGTAAAGAGCATCCCTCCATGGCCTCTGCATCAGCTTCTGCTTTCTGACCTGCTTGAATTCCAGTCCTGCATCCTTTGGTGATCAACAGCAGTATGGAAATGTAAGCCGAATAAACCCTTTCCACCCCAACTTGCTTCTTGGTCATGATGTTTGTGCAGGAATAGAAACCCTGACTAAGACAGGCTGATTGGATGCACATGCTGGTGCAGGACCTGTGCTGAGGCAAGGCACATGGAGAACACATGATGTTGAGAGGGCCCCACAGAGTGACACAGAGAGAGCTTGGTTTGCTGGTACAGCTACAATGCTTTCCGGTCTCCCATTTTCACTGATCTTCACTTACCATCCCCCCCCCCCCATTGCTAACCCAACTCCACCAAACTAGACTGCTGGTGTATTCCTGAAGTGTTTGAGAGTGCATCAAGCTGCCTCGGCCTGCTAATCTGTGAACTGAACTGCCGATTTACTGACAACACAGATGGGAGTTGCAGAAAAAAAAAACAAAAAACAAAAAACAAACAACCCACTCAAAACAAAAACAAACAAACAAACAAAACAACCTTTCTAAACAGACCTACTCCCCCACCCTTACCCCTCTGTATACTTTCTTTTCTTCTACCTTTGGTGGCTGGTCGTTTACAAGGGAGGTTAAAGTGTCTAAGAACCATCATTAAAAATAGAATCTTTTTAAAAATTAAAAATTAGATAAAATTCATTTAATTATAGAATCTTGATTCATATTTAAGAACAATATTTTCAAAGTAAAAAAAAATTTTCTTCTTGTTTTGAGTTCCCTAATTATTGTACTTTGTGGGTGCAATGATTAGATGGCTCCTATCTTGTTCTCTCTCTCTCTCTCTCTCTCTCTCTCTCTCTCTCTCTCTCTCTCTCTCTCTTTCATTGACCTATGGAAGGTATTTTTCTGGTTAAAATAATAATGAATGCTTTCTGAGAACTTTCAAAACATAAAATAGAACATTCTAAGATCCTCTCGCTTTTGAAATTCCCAGTGAGACGCAGCCATTAAATTGGTGGGCCTCTCTTCTAAGTTTTGATATGTACTTTCTGTTTCTTTTGTGTATTTTAGTGTTTTCCCTGTAATATTATAACATAATTTCTAATACTTTCTATTTGGTGTTCTGCAGGGCGGTTGTACCTGCGTGAGCATTTCTATCTCTAGATTTTGAAACTTTCTGAAATGGTTTTTGAAAATACGTTCCCATAATATTTTTCAATAATAGTGTTTCTCAACCTTCCAAATTCTGCAACCCTTTGAAGTTCCTCATGTTGTGCTCAACCGCCAATTATGTTATTTCCTTGCTACTTCATAACTGTATTTTTGCTACTGTTATGATTCATAACAGTATGATGTGAGGCCTGAGGTTAAATACCTTTTGCAGGGAGGAGTGTCTAGGAAGGAGAGTTTATTGGCTAAGTCCTATAGCCCTTTATGTACCTCATTAAAGTGGAGATTTGTCTTGAGCCTACATGATCTGTGGTCATGTCCTCTACCTGTGGAGGGGATGAGGGTGTTGGCCTTACATAACTGAAGGACACAAATCTATGGGGAGCTGTGGCTAGTGACAGGGTCCTGGTTCCCTGGGAATCAGTCGAAATGCTTACTTTTCCTTTCAGTGTCACCAGGGTTTCTAGCCTTAGCTCAATCAGGAACCCCAGCTTGCTTTTCACTCTCCCACATATATGCAATGCCCCATACTTAGTCACAAGAGTGCCAGGATTGTAAACATTTATTCATATGTAAAATTTGTGATTACAAGGAAGCAAAGACTGAAAGAGAAACTGGAATTCTAAGGTTCCCATTAAAATGATAATATACTAAATGACTTAACTTTTTTATTGGAGCTGCACCCTTTTCCTCTTTTTACAATTTTTACATTAAAAAAACCTGTTCGTATCTAATATATTGTGATTCCAGTTTCTTTCTTTTTTTTTTTTTTTTTTTCTAGTTTCTTATCTCCTAACTCCTCCCAGTTTCTTCTTTTGTCCTTCTGTCTGGATGTCCATCCTTTCTATGTCTCCTTAGAAAACAAGCAAGTTTCAAAGGAATAACAATAGAATAAAGCAAAGTAATATTTTAAGATTCAAAATAGGACAAAACAAACTGAAGGACAAGAGCCAAAGAAAAAGCAGAGCCGCTGGGCGTGGTGGCTCACACCTTTAATCCCAGCACTCAGGAGGCAGAGGCAGGCAGATTCCTGAGTTCGAGGCCAGCCTGGTCTACAAAGTGAGTTCCAGAACAACCAGGGCTATACAAAGAAACCCTGTATTGAAAAAAAATAAAAAACCAAAACAGCAACAACAACAACAACAACAAAAAAAACACAGCAAACAAGTGTAGGGATAAAGAGATTCACTGCTGGGGTCTGGAGTTGCCCCACAAACCACCGGCACATCAATCTCAGTCAGGCAGAGATAGCTGAGCAGTCACCCTGGACTGATCAATCCTGCCACCCTGGCAGAAAAGACTCAGAAGCTGACCGTGACCACAAAGGTTTCTCAGGGCCAGTCTTTAAAAGAAAAAACCACAAGGAGCTCATGCGCAGAAGTAGGAGGCACTGCCTTTTGATCGACTCTGACTCAAGCTAATTTGGCTACCTAGACAGAACAGTTACAAAGGCCCTTTATTCTGATGAGTCCTAAGTGGAGCTTATGGCTGTGGAGTTTCTTAGGATCAACAAACCTCAGAATATAACAGATATGTGGTCAGCTTGACCCTGCACTGAGCCGAGCTATTTTTTCTGTCTCAGTAACAATATGAAATAGCTGGCAGGCATAGAACAAAATGGCTACAGCCGTGCTCGGGGAGCAGGCTTCAACATACAAATTTGTCTACAAATGAATCCCACAAAGGCAGAAAAGTGGAAGGCATAATGTATACACAAGACCTGTAGCACAGGTAAATATATGTGAAGATATTGATCTTAAATCATATACTAAATGGAAATGTCAAACAGGCATATATGCCTAATCAATGTATACCTTTTTAAAACGTACAAATTACTACGGTTTTAGAAAAGAAGTTTCAAATCTTTAAGAATAGCTTCTTATATTTCAGTGGAAGTTATTCTGCTTCGTATGGATTACAAGGTCTTAGGAATTTAATGATCCACCTTTGCTATAGAAAATATTTAGTATTAATTTTCTACCCTGCCTTTTATCATTCAATTTTCAGATCAAAGACATGCAACTTTCAAGTTTATAATAAGACTTAGCAATCACCAAAGCTTGGCTGATATCCACCCACTGTCCTATTGTATATTTATGTCCTTATCAATAATCCCGAGTTATAACTTGCTATATTCCATTTGGCCTGCTCTTAACTCCAGTTGGCCAGCAGTCATGGCCATGGTTTCATAATTTACCTACCCCATGGCATCTCTCCTCTCTCTTCCTTCATTCTCTTCCCCCTCATGGACTCCTGTCTCTGACCTCAAGCCTGGAAACCAAAAACTCCACCTACCTCTCTTCTGACCAGCTAAAGGCTGCAAGCATCTTTATTTACCAATCAGAAATAACTTGGGCAGGGGTGGGAGTTAGGGGGGGCAGCAGCAAGCTAACATTATTCATTAGGGTCTATTTGTGAATTTATGAATTGTCTCACTCTAGGGGAAGCCAGACCTTGGGGGCTATTTAGCATTACAAAATATAGCAAAAGACTGATCCTCAACAGAATTTGTGGAATTATAATGAATTTGATTTTATTTTCTTCCCTAAAGAGATAAAATAGCATTAGCTAAAATATTTTGCATAAACTAACTCAGACAAGTTAAGTATGAGTTTTTCCTGAGTATGTTAGTGTGTATTTGTGTATGTTTGTTTGCAGGTATGAATGTGTGAAGTTGTGTGTGTGTGTGTGTGTGTGTGTGTGTGTGTGTGTTCTTTGGCATTAACCATCATACAAAGGTCAGTTTGTTCTAAGACATCACAGACCTTGTACATCCTTCATCATTCATTTTATTGATGACAAAACGAAAGTTCCTTGGAACATGTCTTCCAGAGCTGCAAGTGCTGATTTAGCTGCCATCTGTGAAGAGAGGAGTGCTTCAGTCAGCTTCAGGAACATTCTGGCTCACATTTGTTTGCATATTAATGTCATCACACTGTGACATGTCCCTTTTTGGGACCGAATTCACAGCACTTCTGATTTCTTCAAATAACATGATAAAGGAATACTTTAACCATCATTTCATAGTTCCTGACACATAACATTAAGTAGTTCAGTGAAGCACAACTTTTTTCACATTCTGCTGATGTGGAAAACTCTAAAAATCTCAATAAGCAAGATACATGACATGTAACAATTAATTAGGTAGAAAGAACTTGCAGATTTCTAGTGACCTTACATTAGATTTATTCTTCATATATAATAAAGAAAAGCAGAAGCTCTTGGTCATTTAAGGTCATTACCTTATCACAAGTAGCTTAATGTACTGACCATAGTTTATCTGTTTAAAATATTATTTTATGATCTTCTCCCTGGCGGTTAAATGTGGATCTATGTTTGTACGTATGTATTTGTATAATTGCATTCAGTGTTTTCCCCATTCTGACACATGCTAAACCAAAGATTTTTATCTTTTTTCTTTCAAAAATCCTTCTTAAAAACTACACAGGTAATTTATAATGAAAATACATAATGGAATTACTTTGCTTTTATGTCAGAAAAAAGCCTTAAATTTAATGTAGATAATCATTCTTTACAAAATTCTCTCCCAATGTGAAAGCTTAATATTATAGAGATTATTACCAGAGAGGAAATGTATGTAAAGTCAAGTTGCAAGTTTCTCAATGTGAATGATCTTGAAATACTTCATACTTTTTGATTTGCAGTTGGGAACATTTTTGTTTTGCTAAATATTTCAATATATTATGTGTATTCATGACTCTGATATGTTACCAATGACTGTGTGCTTGCTACTGAAAATACTCTTTATAAATGTTCTATACAGTTAGGAATGATAGTGTTATATGTCCATATTCTGAAGTGTAAATCATCCTTAAAGACAAGGATTTTTTTCTTTGTAAGACAGACTAATTAATAAAATGATACTTATATAACATATTGATCAAAATATTTCAATTTCTAAAAGAATTATGACCTAACTCTATGGACAAGGGAATAGACAATTTCTGTGACAACAAGAGCTACAAGGACAAACTCAATAGCATCTTTGGAGGTTCTGGTGTCTGAATAAGAGACCAGTAAATTATGAAGTAAATGCTGTCTTTCTTACCACTAAATGTTTTTGTATAACTGATTTTATATTGGAAATTCCCAACATTTAAGACAATAAAATTGTTTGCTTTTAATAAGAAAATGATTTCTAAGTATTTTTCTTTATATGAATAGAAATTGTAGAGAAATTTTGATCCAGCAACATGGTTGTTTTGGCAAGGAATCACATCCAAAGAACTTCTAGATCTATACGATTTGGCCAGAATACAGACATGGCCTGGATTACAGAGTTACCTGTTTGGAAAAAAGGACAAGTACTTAGTACACACATTTAATCTATAACAAAGAAGGTATGGGTAGTTTATACAAGGAAGCAGCATGGTTGAAAAAGACATCTAATCGAGGGGTAGACAAAGTGATGAATCAGGAATAATTGGCATCATGAGTCAGTTAGGATATAACCAACTCATCTGAGAACAGAACAGGGCCAGGAAGCAGGAGTGGGTGGGTTGGTGAGCAGGGCAGGAGAGGGTATAGGGGACTTTAGGGATAGCACTTGAAATGTAAATGAAAATATCTAATAAAAAATTCAAAACAAAGAGAACAGTGCAAGGAAAAAGAGTGTGTGTGTGTGTGTGTGTGTGTGTGTGTGTGTGTGTGTGTGTTAGTGAGTTTGACCAGGATGGTTTTACAAAGACAAGTTGCACAAAGAACAAGATAGACACAGGTGAAGACAGAACAAGCCAGAAAATGAGGAGATAGAAGAGTACAACAGATTGCCAAAATTCTACTCTTTGAACGTTGGAGCCAGGCAGAGCAATTTAGGCAAAAGCCTAGAGAAGCCCAATTGTAACAGTCAGTTTGGAAGATTAGATTATATGGAGGCTAGAAGCTTCCAGGCTTAGGCCTAGGGATAGAACAAAGAGTGCTGTGGGCTCAGCCCAAGCAGTTAATTCACACAGTTTAGGTAAGGTTCCAATCTCATCCCTTCCTCTGAGGAAATAAAGGCAACATTTGCAAGACATAAAGCTAATTATTATGCATGGGTAATTGAAATTTAAAAATATCAATTATTTTCTTGTACGTTTCTTATTCTATTTTAATGTAGACAATGATACATGTAGTCTTGTATGATTTCAGCAACAAGATTCTTAAGGATTTAATGAAATAAATTGTACTCTGTTACAAGAGTATTTAAAACAAATGTTTAAACTTTTTAAACAAGCAGAAAAGAAGTTTATGGGAAGCTCTCTTCAAATCTTTTATATTATTGCTGATGTTTATTCTTATATTAGTCATTGGTTCTAAGAGTGGTATTGAACTCTTTATTTCTCTTCAATTTAGTTAGTTTCATTTCAATGGATAGTGTGGCATAAGGAATTATAAATTTGTATGATGTCACATGAATAATCATGTCAAACTTCTTTAATTTTGAAATATTTGTTTCTCTTTATCATAATACCTTTCCATTTTCCTTTTTTTAATTAATTTATTATTATTTTCTTTATTTACATTTCAAATGCTATCCCAAAAGTTCCCTATACCCCACCCCTACCCCCACCCCGGCTCCCCTACCCACCCATTCCCACTACTTGGCCCTGGCCTATTTTCCTTTTACATTTTTGTAAATTCTCCTTCTGCCTTGAGATCATTACAACTGTTATGACTTACTCTTATTTTAATACTTTCCCACTAATTTATATCATCAAACAAAAGGTATGTCTCTTGGAAAATAAACATGTTTTGTATATTTGTTTTGATCAAATACACTCTTGATTTTTTTTTTTTGTTAATGTGTCACCTATTAGAAATTAATTTAATATATCACATATTTAGCCCATGTTCTACTTCTATCCTTATATTCACAACATTTACAAAATTTGCTTTTTACAAAATGATAGGACATTGTCATCTAGGCCATCTTGCATTAAATCTGAAATCCCCTCTTCCTAATAACATGTACCTCAATTATCTCACTGACTTAGTCAGAAGTCATATGTCACCATGAGTCTATTTACTCAGCATAACTGTGCTAATAGAATCTCTCTATTATAATAATTCTCAGTTCTGAGTTCTCTATAGCATAGCCACTAATATTTACATTTACAAATTCTATTAAACATTTCCTAGGATTTCTTTGTCAAGTTGCCAAAAAATTGTTTGCCTTCTACTTGTTACCAATTGCATACACATTTCCACATAAGTAGAGGATTTTTTTTTTGCAGTATCAATCCATTTACCGATTCAAATTTTATTAGATTTTGACTTCTGCTAAAACAAAATGTTAAATATATAATATTTATTTTTATTATTATTATTATTATTATTATTATTATTATTATTTTCTTTATTTACATTTCAAATGCTATCCCAAAAGTTCCCTATACCCACCCCACGCCCCTGCTCCCCTACCCACCCACTCCCACTACTTGGCCCTGGCCTTGCCCTGTGCTGGGTCATATAAAGTTTACAAGACCAAGGGGCCTCTCTTCCCAATGNTGGTCGATTAGGCCATCTTCTGCTACATATGCAGCTAGAGACACNAGCTCAGGGGGTACTGGTTAGTTCATATTGTTGTTGCACCTACAGGGTTGCAGCCCCCTACAGCTCCTTGGGTACTTTCTCTAGCTCCTCCACTGGGGGCCCTGTGTTCCATTCAATAGCTGACTGTGAGCATCCACTTCTGTGTTTGCCAGGCACTGGCATAGCCTCACAAGAGGCCACTATATCAAGGGTCCCTTCAGCAGAATCTTGCTGGCATGTGCAATAGTATCTGGGTTTGGTGGCTGATGATGGGATGGATTCCCAGATGGGGTAGTCTCTGGATAGTCCACCTTTTCTTCTTAGCTCTAAATTTTGTCTCTGTACCTATATCCTTTCATGGGGAATATATTATATTTTAAAATAGTATAAACATATTAACATCTTTCTCCTCAAAAATGCTGGATTACATTTTCGATTATGTTGGAGTTACTCAGAAAGTCCTAAATAATTTTCTTATCTCAAAATTATTAAAGAAATTCATTTATAATACATGTAGATAGAGTGGATTGAAGGATGGATACTTTTGTAGGACTATCTTATTGCAAAAGGAAGACACAAAACAAACAACAAATATCCCTGAACTTTGGAAAGTACACTCTAAGTTGATCCTCAGATTTCTAGGTTTCCGAGTTTTAAAAAAAGTTGATGACATGTCCTCAAGCAGATGACAGAACAGGGAAATATTGACAGATAACAGTGATGATGGGGATATGGTTTGTTTTGCACTTGCTGTGTATCTGTTTTAGAAGTTGTGGGAGACTTGAACTTCTTGTCATGAAGATCTTTCACTTGTTTAGTTAAAGTTACACTAAAATATTTTATATTGTTTGTGACAATTGTGAAGAATATTGTTTCCCTATTTTCTTTCTCAGACTGTTTATCATTTGTATAAAGGAAGGCTACTGATTTGTTTCAGATAATTTTATATCCAGTCACTTCGTGGAAATTGTTTATCTGTTGTAGAAGTTCTCTGGTAGAATTTTGGAGGTCGCTTATATATACTAACATATCATCTGCAAATAGTGATACCCTTATTTCTTCTTTGCTAAATTGTGTCCCCTTGATCTCTTTTTGTTGTATTTTTGCTCTAGCTAGAACTTTGAGTCATATATTGAATAGATATAGGGAGAGTGGTTAACTTTGTCTTGTCCCTGATTTTAATATGATTGCTTCAAGTATCTCTCCATTTAATTGGATGTTGGCTACTGGTTTGATGTATATTGCTTATATTATGTTTAGGGATGTGCTTTGAATTCCCAATCTCTCCAATACTTTTAACATGAAGGGTTGTTGTGTTTTGCTAAATCCCCTTTTAGCATCTAATGAGATGATCATGTGATTTTTTTCAATTTGTTTATATAATAGATTGCATTAATGTATTTTCATTTATTGAACCAACACTGTGTCCCTGGGATAAAGCCTATTTGATCATGGTGAATGATCATTTTTATATGTTCTTGGATTCAGTTTCCTAGAATTTTATTGAGTATTTCTGCATTGATATTCATAAGCAAAATTTGTCTGAAGTTCTCTTTCATTTTTGGGTCTTTGTGTGGTTTAGGTATCAGATTAATTGTGGATTCATGGAATTAATTATGTAGTGTTCTTTCTGTTTCTGTTCTATGGAGTCTTTTGAGAAGTGTTGGTATTAGCTCTTCTTTGAAGGTATGGTAGAATTCTGTGCTGAAGCCATCAGGCCCTATGCTGTGGGGTTTTAAATGACTTCTTCTCTTTTTAAGGGATATAGGACTCTTTAAATAGTTCACCTGCTCTTGATTTAACTTTGGCATGTAGTATCTGTCTAGAAAAATCATCCACTTCATCCAGATTTTCCATTTCTGTTGAGCACAGGCTTTTGTCGTATGATATGATGACCTTTTGTATTTCCTCAGTTTCTTTTGTTATGTCTCCCCTTTCCTTTCTGATTTTGTTAATTTGGATACTGTCTCTGGTCCCTTTAGTTAGGTTGGGTAGGGGTTTATCTATCTTGTTGATTCTCTCAAATAACCAACTTTGGTTTTGTCGATTCCTTGTATTGTTCTCTTTGTTTCTATTTGGTTGATATTGGCCCCAAGTTTGACTATTTCTTGCTATCTATTCCTCTTGGGTGTGTTTGCTTCTTTTTGTTCTAGTGCTTTAAGGTGTACTCTTAAGATATTAGTGTAGGATCTCTACAATTTATTTATGAGGAAACTTAGTGCTATGAATTTTCCTCTTAGTACTGCTTTCATTGTGTGCCATAGGTTTGGGTATTATGTGTCAATCATTTTCATCAAATTTCAGGAAGTCTTTAATTTCTTCCTTCCTTCCTTCCTTCCTTCCTTCCTTCCTTCCTTCCTTCCTTCCTTCCTTCCTTCCTTCCTTTTCTCCCTCCCTCCCTCCCTCCCTCCCTCCCTCCTTTCTTCCCTCCCTCCCCCCTTCCCTCTCTTTCTCCCTTCTTCCTTCCCTCCCTCCCTCCCTCTCTCCCTCCCTCCCTACTCTTTCTTTCTTTCTTTCTTTCTTTCTTTCTTTCTTTCTTTCTTTCTTTCTTTCTTTCTTTCTTTCTTTCCTGACCAAGTTATAGTTGGTAGCAAGTTGTTCAGTTTCCATGTGCATATGAGTTTTCTGTTGTTTTGGTTGTTATTGAAGTTTACCATTAGTCCATAGTGATCAGATAGGATGCATGGTATTATTTTAATTCTTTTGCATCTCTTGAGACTACTTTTGTAACTGATTATATGGTCAGTTTTGGAAAAGGTACCATGAGATGCTGAGAAGAACGTATATCCTTTTGTTTTAGGATGAAACATTCTGTATATATGTATTAAAATTATTTGGTCATAACCTCTATTAATTTTGCTGTTTTGTCGATGCTTAGGGTCTGTTTCAATGACCTGTCTATTGGTGTGAGTGGAGTGTTGAAGTCCCCCATTATTATTGTTTGAGGTTAAATGTTTGTTTTGAACTTTAGTGAAGTTTCTTTTGTTAATTTGTTTACCCTTGCATTTGGGATTTGCAGGCTGGGAGGAGGGCAATAACTGGACTGTAAAAAAAAGTAATAAAAAAGAAATTTTATATTTAATGGATACACTAACAAAGCTATATTTTGTAGCCTCAAATATATTATACTTGCAAGCTTTCTAACATGATAAACTAAATGTAGATCATAAAAAAGTTTTTTGAAGCTATAGATCAGGAAAAGAAATTAATTCATGGTCATAAACTTTAAGAATTCATTGTTCAAATGATAACTGACTTCAAAGGCATTCAAAAGGACAGTAAGGCAATGAGTACCAGGTTGCCATAGAACATACCCAAGATCTTTCCAACCATAAACATCTATTTAGCAAGTAGAGAATAACCTTTAAAAACAATTAGAAAAGAACGCCAGAAAGGTGAATAAAAACATATGATGCTTGGGCTGGAGAGTTGGATCTTTGCTTGAATGCACAGACTATTCTTTTTTAGGACCTGCTTTCAATGTCCAGTATCTAAGCCTGGCAGCTTACAGCTCATTGCTACTCTAAGACCAGGAGATCATACACCCTCTTCAGTCTTCTGCAGACAGATACTCATGCTCATATTCACACACACACACACACACACATACACACACGCACACGCATACACAGAGGCATGTGTGCACACGCACAGACATGCACACACACAGAGAATTAAATCATACACACACACACACACACATACACACACGCACACGCATACACAGAGGCATGTGTGCACACGCACAGACATGCACACACACAGAGAATTAAATCATCTTCTTAAATCAAATATTTGTTAATTAATTAATCTATTCATTTATTCATTTTACATCTTGATCTTAGCCCACCTCCCTCACAATCCCCCCAACACAGCCCATTTCCCACCCCCCTTGCCCTTCACCTCTGAGAAGGGGCAGTCCCTCCTGGGTACCAACCCATCCTGATACCTCATTTCAATGCAAGACTGATTATCTTCTCTTCCACTGAGGTTAGATAAGAGGAACCTTCCTATTATTAATATAAAGGCAATGATGGAACTGAAGGAATGGCCAAACAATGACTAGAACAACTTGAGATCCATAAATCACCAGCCTCTTATACAAACAACAGAGAAGAAAGATGAGTGTCAAAATCTTACAATCACCATTCAAATATAGTCTTCAAAAACTAAAATTTTAGAAAGGCACACAATCCTTTATTAATGATACCTTAGCATCTATTGTTAACATATGGAATTGAAGTGGACAAACATTTAATGGATAGCACCATTACTTAAAGTATTGAGTATAGGACCAGTGATGCAGTTAATTTGGTAGAGTTCTTGATTCAGATGCACCAGATACTGAGTTTAATTACCATCCCCACAATAATAAGGAGTGGTGGTGGTTATCTGCAATCCTGACACTTAGGAGATGGAAGTAGAATGAATAATTTTGAAGGTCTTCTTTATTTATATAACAATTTTGTAGCTTTTGTGGGCTTATAGTTTACTACCCTTCTATAACCCATATAACCCACAGAAAATTCTGTGCATTGAACATATCTCAAGTCAGTGGGGTGATGTAGGATCTAATGGCAATGATTACACCAGATGTTCATCCCTTGGCAATGAGTACAGTCATGCTTGGCAAAATGAATATTTACTAGAAGTGCAATATTCTCCAGTGCATAGGGCAATGACATATCAGTCTTAATCATTAAACAGTACAGTTGGGAGGGAGAAACCACTTCTTGCCCGTCTTCATAGACACAGCATTTAGATTCAAGAAGATGAGATAAGAAGGAACTGTCCTCCAGTGTCAGAGGAATTTTTTTTTTTTTTTTTTTTTTGGAAGCTCAGATTGTTTTCCTTACTTTTGATTCTTTCTCTTTTTCATTACAGGTTTATGAAGAAATTGGTTCTGTCAGCCTTGTTTTCCTCCATTCCCAGGGCTCTGTGGTCCATGGGAGGCTTGGCTCAACTTCTAGAAGCTTGTTAAGGTTAGAAACTGTAGAAATGGTTATGAGCTCCTTAGTCATTGTAACAGAAGCAGTTCCCTTTGTGAATCCAATAAATACAATAAATATTCATTATGTGAAATAACTATTACAATAAACGGCAGCTTCATTCCTTTATGTTTCTCATTACAGAGACGGAGTTAATGAAAACTAAGGAAAGTTCCTAAGGACACATCATTAACAAATACCTGTATAGCACCTCTATCTATGTGACTACACAATTAAACTGTAAACCACTACAGTGAACTGAACAATTTCCATGAGAATATGTAAATTCCTAATACATATTTGTAATACAGCAAGCTCACTGATAATAAAAGGAATGCAATTTAAGACAAAGAGATGCATTTTTATTTATGTACTTGGATGATTTTTATAACAAAAGTTTGCAGTGAGGAAAAATGCCTCCAAAATAGTTGAAGCATTGTAAATTAATAAACTTTCATGCAAACAACTCAACAATGTTTATCAGAAGTCTGTCACAGCTGCTTATCTTTTAATCCAGTAATTGTCCTGCTTATAAAAACTTTAGCAACACAAAGAGAAAGCATTAAACTGCCACTAATTTTAACATGTGTAACAATGAGAATACAAGTATAAAGATATAATAATCATCATATTGTGAAATTCTTCCTTCAAATTTGTGTAACAACAAAAATCATATTTACTCTATAAGTGGAAAATGCTTGACCACATCAACCCTTGTTATGCATTTTATTCATAAAAGTATCTTTTATTAGCCTGATGTAATTGTCATCTTGCATGCTTATTGCTCAAAAGATCTCCTTTCCTAGCTCTTTCTTTATTCTGACTGGTTGGATACAATTCCTCTCCAAGCTAACTGACTCAAACTGGCTAATCTAAGTTATGATTAAATTGCTCTGCAGGGCCTCAAACTAACACTGGCAATCTGTTCTTATCTACTGGCTCCATCTCATCCTTTTGATTGATCTATCTTTACCTTTGTCCTGCTTTTTCCCTCTGCAACCTGTCTGTAAGTGTCCTGGTAAAAACTACTCTGAACTCCATGAACTGAACTCCCACCAATTGAACGGTCACAAACTCAACTTCACTGCTTCCCTTTCAACTTATTGACTCAATTGAACTGCCTGACTAGGACTCAGATATCTGCATGCTGAGTGATGGGATTAAATGTGCGTACCACCATGCTTGGACCTAAGCTTTTCTTTACTGGAAATTTGCTCTAAACTGTGCTGACAATGAACTATGAGATCTGCTTGACTCTGTCTCCTGAGATTAATGGCATGTCTATATTCCAGCTGGATCACATAGACCTAGAAGCTCTTCGGACGTGGCTATGTTGCTGGATTAAAATTCCCCTACATTATCGAATAGTTCATGTATACATCCAAACTATAATACAGTATGATTACATCTGGAAAAGGGTTTATTTTCTTTATATAATTTCATAATTAAAAATGATATAAATGGAATCTATGACCCTAACTTTATTGAAATGTACAGAAAATTAAGCAAAGAACAAATTAGGAAAGATTGTGTGTACTACATGACACTTGTCCATGGTAAGAATAGATCAGTACAGAAGTTCTACAAACTATTGATTTCTAGAGGAAGCCTTGGAAAAATATTACTTTCTCCATTTTAATTTATTTTTTATCCTTCAATTTTTAAACTTTGTTTTCAGTTTTAAACAAAACCTTGCTTTCTAGCCTAGGTCATCCTTGAACTTGAATTCCTCCTACCTCAGAATAGAAAGTGCTATGATCTCACTTGTGTCCTGTCTTCTAGTCAGGGAGCAAATTCCAATAGAGAGTTTTGCTATCTTAGAGCAATATATCTTAAGTTATTCTTTTTTAAGTTTCTATAGGAACTGGTTCAGAAGACAATGTTAACTTTAAGACAAGAATCAGATACCATGCAAGTAATAATTTAGTATTATCTGAAACAAAATATTAAATTTATCTGCTTTCATTCAAAGTGAGTACTTTTATCCTTTATTACATAATCAGTCTTGATTTTTTTGTGCTGTAGATTTTCATAGTGAATCACAGGCATGCCTAATGTTAGACTAACAAGAACATAGTACATTCATTATATAATATACAAAAGACGTACTTTTTGTCCCATGAAAGGACTTTTGCCATCTCCTCCAAAGGTTTCGTACAATGAATGTGAATACAAGTTGTCAATCAAATTGATGGTAAGATGCATTGAGATTAGAGATACCTAGTGTTGCCAAAGTGTCTTCAGAGTTTACAAAAATGTGTGATCATTGGTTAAAGTCATTAATCATGTTCACACATAATTTGTTTATAGATTTTTTTATAACATTATAACTTCAGACCAAAGAAGTCGACAGTGTGTATACATAAATGATTGGCATATTTAAAATAATTTGGGGGTAAATTGCAAATATTTGTAGAATATCTTTGTTACATAGTCATTGTTAACATCAATAAAAAAATCTTCAAATAACAGTCCTCCTGTTTCCCAAAATGTTGCTATTAAAATTGTACTTTTGCCTTATTAAGAAGGCTGACAATGTACTTCCATAAATCCTTCTGAAACACCAACACATCACAAGATGTACCACTGGAAAGATGGCATGGAAGTCTCTGTTCCATCTGCCACTACAACACAAATTAGTACATAGGTCCATCTGCAAGAGTTCCCCCTCTGTAGTGGTCCAGAGGAAATGTTAGAGGGCAATTACATTTAAAAGGATCAGAGCACAGGACCCCCAATGGAGGAGCTAGAGAAAGTACCCAAGGAGCTGAAGGGGGATTCAACCCTGTAGGTGGAACAACAATATGAACTAACCAGTACCCCCAGAGCTCCTGTCTTTAGCTTCATATGTAGCAAAAGATGGCCTAGTCAGCCATCATTGGGAAGAGAGGCCCCTTGGTCTTGCAAACTTTATATGACCTAGCACAGAGGAAGGCCAGGGCCAAGTAGTGGGAGTGGGTGGGTAGGGGAGGAGGGGTGTGGAACAGGTATAGGGAACTGTCAGGATAGCATTTGAAATGTAAATAAAGAAAATAATAATAATAAAAATAATTTTAAAAAATTATCACATACCCTACACTGATCTAAAACTCAATTTTCCTTTGTTAAAATTTGGGGCATAGGAGACTTTAAACGGTAGGGTTAGCAAGGGCAAAAATGGAGAAAAGACTAAGGGAAAAGCAATCCTTGAAATCCATCTAAAGGAGAGACCCCCAAGGCCTAACATTATTACTGATGCTATAGTGGGCTTACAGACATGAGCTTAGCATGGCTGTCCTCTGAGAGGTCCAACAAGCAGCTGCCTATACTTAACACTCAACCATTGGACTTAAGTCAGGGACCCCTGTGGTTGATTAGGGAAAGCCTGGAAGAAGCTGAAGAGGAGGGTTACCACATACAGACACCAGCAGTCTCAACTAACCCCTGCCATCTCTTAGACACTGAGCTACCAACCAGGCAGTATACATGAGCTAGACTGAGGCCCTAGACCCATATACAGCAATGAACTCTCTGGTCTGTCCTCAATGGGAGAAGATAAGCCTACCCCTCCAGAGACTTGAGGCTCCATGGAGTGGCGAGACCTGGCAGAGTCAGGGGGAATTCTTTTGGAGATGGGGAGGGGGGCAGGAGGAATGGAGGAATGGTATGAGGAACTGGTATGAGGAACTGTGCGAGGGCAAACTGGGTGGTTGGTAACAACTGGACTGTAAAAAAATACTAAAGTAAAATAAAAAGCAGGACTCTTATATAGTCATTTTTGAAATTTACCATTCAAAAAAAGGATGTTAATTTAGAAGTTTATTGATTGTGAGTTGAGATGTCTAATATTTTCCATACATCATACTACTAATTAATATCTCATGCTTTAACTGTGACTTTCTTGTAACCATCTAGGCCTCCTTTCTTCAGTGGCATTTTTACTGGCTCCTTTGACTTTCTCCTTCAGCCATTTACCACGTTTATGATCTCTTACTGCGAGATCAACTGTCTAGCAGAATCTTTCATCTACTCTCATCTTCCAGAACTGTCACAACATTAATCCTAAAGTCTTAGTAATAAGTTATATAAAATGATTTACTTTTTTAAAAATTTAAGTCATGTATTTTATTAGTGAAGTTCTATGTATTTTTATGCTGAGAGTGAGTATGTATCTGTTTGGAATATTTGAGCAACTATATCAATATACATAATAACAGACAAATACACAGAGAAATGTGTAGAAAGACTCTATCAATGTAGAATATCATTAAAACTATGAATCTAACCTGTATCTGACTTCCTTAAACAATCTAAAAATTTTAATTAATGTCGGTATTAAAAAGACTGTTGTAAGGACAGTTACTAAACATATTGTAGATAGAATCTGTAAAGCAACATCCAAACTGAGCTAATATATGTTCATTTATATAATTTATAAATTAATATGCATGTCTATCCATTTATAATTATATATTATATACATATATTGCATATACATACACTTTACATTATACTATAATTAAGTATATTATACATAAACTTTGCAATATATTAATAAACATCATTGAGAGATATATATCACGAATCTATGTTTAGCAGATATATATAAGATTCAGCTATTTAGTTCTATTATTGCAAATAATTAAAACCTTAAATAATGTTTATTTTATAAAATAAAGTATCTAGTAAAGCCAGTTTAAAATGTATTTAGTATTCAAATAATGAGCTTAGCCTCACATTTTACACAATTATTCCTTGAATATATTTCAATAAAAAAGTTAACAAATATATTGTATAAGTATATGAAATTCCAATATATATACCAATATTTTGTGAAGAAAAGTCAATAAGCTGATTCAACCTACTTGAGACCCTATGTTATGATTTTTATATGCATACATTCATACTCATGGTGAATAGGAAAGCAATTTAGATTAGATATGGCACAGTCCTGTTTTGCTTTAGACTCTGACTCAAATTCATAGTACTGTACTTGATTCCTATAAGCCAAGAAATGCTTGCTCAAACTTAAACAACTTGAGTTTTAATGTCAACCACAATTTATTTTTGGATTAAATTTAAGTTTACATGATTAATACCCTTTTATATTAGTGTTGACTAGAATATTATATATTTTTGATTATTAATTTTATTATAAAATAAGCAAAGAAGCAGTGTGTGTGTGCGTGTGTGTGTGTGTGTGTGTGTGTGTGTGTGTGTGTGTGTGTGTGTGTGTGGTTCCTTGTACATATGTAGGATCTAGGGCCAGAAATGGACATTGTAAGAGTTGTAAGTGGAGGTACAGGTGTAGGATGTAGTTGCTATACCAATGTCCTCTTCAATAGCAGTAATTGCTGTTCACTGCTCAGTCTCTTTTTCTTGAATGTTAAATGTGTTTTTACTTGTGTGAAAATTTTTTCCAATATAATTTTTTTTCTCAAGAGGGAATTGTCTTTAAATCATGTTAATTATTATTTGGGTTGATTTACACGAATTGTTTCTTGTTAGAAATATGTTGAGGATTTTTGTTTCTTTTTTTCGTTTTTGTTTGTTTGGTTTTTGTGGGGTTTGTACACATTTGTGTTAAACACACAAATAATCATTTTTAGCATGGAAACAGTTTTCTAAACATTTTATCCATTTCTTTATAGAAGTCAACCAAATTGTTTATTTTTAACCTATGAAGAACATATTAAAATTACCCTTGGTTCTTTAATAACAAGTTAAAATTTGATTCTTTTTGATATTTACAGAGTCTTACAAATAGTATTCAGTTGTTTAGTGGAATACCAATGCATCCATTGGCATTCTATATATTTTGCCTGTTTAAATACTGATATTTTTGGTTGTGAGCCTAGCCTTTAATGGCTGAGCCATCGGTGGTCTAGTCAGCCATCATTGGGAAGAGAGCCCCCTTGGTCTTGCAAACTTTATATGCCGCAGTACAGGGGAACGCCAGGGCCAAGAAGGGGGAGTGGGTGGGTAGGGGAGCAGGTGGGGGAGGGGATAGGGGACTTTGGGGATAGCATTTGAAATTTAAATGAAGTAAATACCTAATAAAAATTGAAAAAATTATTGATATTTTATGTATATTGAATGCATATTATTTATGTTTTTTTCAAGTAGAGTTTTCCATAATACCTTTTTAAAAGAAATGTGCATGACTTTACAGACAAGACATCATCTCAGTTTCTGTAACTGTATATACTATGTAATTTTTAAACTTAGTGACTGTCAAGATGAAGGTATTTACTCTTTATGATAACTTCTCTAAGAATTAATGTGCAGCCCTTATAACGAGCTTAGAAATGTGCTTATGTTCTAAGTGACAGTCTCAATTGTCACATGCAGTGACCATGTATCAAGGAATTATAACAGCATTAGGTAGAACAGCAGGTCCATTTGTTCAAACGCTCCCTGAACATATGAGTGATGTTCTCTAACAAGGTCCCTAGGGAAACAACTTGCATCCATCACTGCCTGCATTCTAACTGGAAGATAACTATTTTAAATTGTACTAGAATGTGTCATACTTCAGGACTGAAGCAAAGTATGTGTCAAAGCCTGGAGAAGAGTACATTGTGGAACGCATAATGAGAAAAATATGACAGAAGCCAGTAACTGCTGTTTTTGTTTTCATATTTTTTATACTGTAGATAAACATGAAAAAAAGAAACATAATTCCACCAGTCAATTAGCTCATGAAAATAGACACAGATTTTTTTAAAGTTGCAATTATACATTTTCATTTTTCAAATGGATATAAAATTCATAAAATATGTTTTATTTTGCATATTTGTAAAACAGTATGTAAGAAAGCTTGCTTTTGCCAAATAATCCATTATTTCAGAGTATGTGGACAGCGCCTGTCCTCTGAGGTCCAACCTGCAAATACCTGGATAACAGAGTACTTGGGTAAGCCATTCAGAAGGTCTTGATATATGGAATTCTTGAAGTACAGTTATTTTTTTGCAGTCCATAGACTTTCCATTTATTTGTTACTAGATAGAGACTAATAATAGTCACCCAGAATCTGTGTTAGTATATTTGACTGAGACCTTGAATTGTAGTTAAATATCTATCATTATGCGTAAAACATTTGGTCTTTGTTTTATTGCTATGAACAGATAACATGACCAAAGCTAATCTAATAAAGGACAATATTTAATTGGGGCTGACTTACAAGTTCAGAGGCTCAGTCCATTATCTTCAAGGTGGGAAGAGGCCAGCATCTAGGCAGACAGGGTGCTGGATAAGGAGCCCTGAGTTCTATGTCTTAATCTTCAGATAGCAGAAGAAACTGTGAGGCACAGTGGGCATAGCTTGAACATATGAGACCTCAAAGCCCACCACCACAATGACACACTTAACTCCTACAAGGCCACACCTAATTGTGCCACTCCCTGGGCCAAGCATATAAGAAGCCATGACACATCACAACTCAATATTTGATAATAGTTGTTGCAATAGAAGTAAAACACCTCATTAAGCTGAGATAAAGAAAGCTATACAAAGTTACAGAAACATAGATTTGTAAAATATCCCTTTAGCTCAGTCATGTCATAATATAATGTATGAGTAATGTAAAAAGCAATAAAACAAAACAACAACAAAAATAAACCCCAAACTATGTTAGTTAATTTCTCACTGCCCTGACTAGTGAGACTTAAAGGAGAAAAGGTTTTTTTGTTTTTGTTTTTTGTTTTTTGTTTTTTGTTTATTTTTTGATGCCAAGTTCTAGAAGGGCATAGTCCACTGTAACAAGGAAGAATTAATATCCGACACAGAAGCCATGGCAACAGGAGCAGTTCACATTGCATTTCTAATCATGAAGTAGACATAAAGTAGGAGTAGTGTTCCACATATACAATCTCAAGGGCTGTGTCTAGTGACAATTTTCCTTCATGAGGGTAAAGAATACTCAAGGTTCTAAACATTCCCCATAGCATGGTCAGCTGGAAACTAAGTATTCTAACAGCCGAGTGATCTAGAGAAGTCTCAGATTTAAAACACAACAAAAACAACTTATTCTGTTGTGCTCTAACAGACATTTGATATACTATAGTAGGCAGGCTCTCACTACTTGCCTTTTGCAGTGAAGGAAATCTGCTCAGTGGTAGCAATGAAGAAGTGAGTTTCTTGTTTATTAAGAGTAACAGAATTCAAATATAATAGAGGTATCTCTAAAGGTGAATACACATGAATCATTGATTCATACCTATGACAGACCAAGGTGAAGCAGAAATTTTGGTATTATCTTGATGAAATGATAAATCTCCCTACATATATGAGGAGTTAAAATATAGATATCATGACAGATTTCTCAACAAAAAATCAATATAAAAGGAGGCATAGATTACTAATATAGTTCAGTGCAAAGTGAAACACATTAAAGGAGATATTTTAATCTGTCTAGCAATGCAGGTACCAATATTCAAATTTTCTCAAGTCAGTTGCTAAAGGACTTGTAGCCACAAATCAGATAATCACATTGAATAAAGTAGTCATATCATTTATTGAAATTATTAAATATTGATGAGGTGGACTATAATTTCTAGTGATTAACATTTTCTCAGTAGGAAAGCCTAGTAGATAATGGAATTATGAATGTATGATGAAAATTTGTGCCATCTGATTCTTAAATATAGTTGTAAAAATCAATAGCAATCATTTAGTTTTCTGTCTAATTGAATCTTTAATTTAGCAACAATAAACTGACCATTCTGTCTTTTTTGAATTAGTTGTAGCAGATAATAAGCTCAAGAAAAGCTAGATTAGCTAAATTGAGTCACCCAGAGTTTGGAAATTAGATGTAAATTGCCATTGAGGAGCTGATACTGCCCAGGTGCTTGTGAGTTGCATCTCTGTTCAGATTAGCCTCTATACAACATGACCTGACTACAAATATCTTGATGCTGAAGTTCTATGAAGCTATAATATCTGTGTAATTTAAGAGAATATATTGGGATGCTATTGATATTATATCAAAATACCACATATATGTAACTGTAAAATTATCTCATATTTCTAAATGATAAGAAGCCATAGTTTAAGCATTCAGAAGAGACAGTGTGGTATTTCAGAACAGCCTTACTATGATGGGGGTCTCCTGCTGAGTCCTCACATATGTTAAGAAACATGAGCTATTACTCTTTTCTGTCAAACACTATAAAATTCATATCATACCATAAGTGCATAAACATTCTGACAACTTGACTGATCCAAATACAAATCATTTTTAATTGCATTTATTTCAGATATGTAACATTCAATTGTTATTCATTCTTAAATAATTAATAAATACTGAAGTAAATACTAGAACTTTAAAAAGGTACTTCTTGTACAGTAGCTGGATTCACATGATAGGTAGCAGAATAATCTTCCCTAAAAATTCTTTGCTAAGAGGGTCAGAGCTTGTGTAATCTAGATCAAACTCTCACATAAATCTTAGAACTGATTTTTAAAAATTAACTATTTAAAATACCAGTTATTTACTTTGAAGGAAAATATCAGAACCCAAATTAGACAATACTCTTGATTACGTGCCTGTACTTCAAATTGAATGCTACATGTATTCATGGTACCACGATTCTCCAGCTTTTGCCAAGAAGTACAGAAATGTGTGCAAAGAACCAAAGAGAAAAAAAAAAAAGAAACAATAAAATACACAAACAAACAATAACCAAAAATATACTCCTGAATAATATACTAGGAGCTCCCATTACTCTGAGGTATACAAAAGGAATGCCCAGTTCCATTAGACTCCAATATAATGGTCTCAACAGCATGATTATGTCAGTCATGATTCATGTAACTCAAGATCATCAAATATTATTTTCTACCTTGAGGTTATGCTTATATGTTTTTCAAATTCAATTTTCTAAAGGGTGACTTAAGATGCATGATGATTATTAGCTAAAACATTTTTAGCTCTCTGAATCCAATGTATGCCACTCAGATGTGGACTCATATCCCGATTCATGAAGAACATGTGAGGTAACCCCCCCCCCCAAATAAAATTGACTTTCTTTCCCCACAGCCATCAAAGTCCCACGGCTACTCAGGCAGCAATCTAGGGCTGATATTTGGGGATACATAGTGAGAGGTGATTTTAAAGAAAGTACATTATACACGTGCATGAAATGTTCAACTGTTTTTTTTAATTGACCACCCTTCTGTATTAAATGTTAGTTTCCCTTGCTGTAATACATTAACTTTCACTCAATCTCTAGCAAAAAAAAAGTCACATCAATCACAGTGAGTCACATAATAAAGATAGGAAAGGGCCAGAAGAATATGGGCGAAAGGATTCTGTAAAGAGGCATGAGAAGGAGACTGTTGGTGTGAAATGGAAACAAAAATAAAAAGCATATTCCTCCATAAACCATTAAAGAGGCAGATAATGAAAGCTTAGATAATTTATGCCTTATCACTGGTAATTGTTTTAAAATAATGCCACAGGTGTGCCTACTTATTCATTGCTTAAACTTATATAGGAATGAAATATAAAAGAGGTTTTAATCATCAGTACACTAATGTTATTCATTCCCAAGCTACTTTTGTAAAAGAGTAAGTGATACATATACATTTACAAAATGAGAATAGTTTTCAAAAAAAAATGTTATATATAAGATGAAAACACATTGCAACAAGTATCCTAATTAAAAGTGCAGGTTTTTTTCATATGGATGTGAAACAATGGAATTTTTCATGTACCCTTTAAACATAAGAATTAAACAAAAATTTTTCGATGAATAACAATACAAATTTTGGACAATTTTATACAAACAGGGAAAACCAATAAATATTCATGCATATCACTGGCTGCATTTAAATATTCCAATATATCTCTCACACTTCTTGTTTTAGAAAATAAGTGAATGCTGAATTATAATTATAATAGCAACTATTCCTCTTATATTCAAAGCTGAATTCTAAATCAGTGATGAGGCACCAAATTGGCTGGTTTACATAATATGCAGAAGTACAGAAGGAAAATGCTGCAGTGTAATTACTGGCAGTTGAATAATCAGTAACTTGTGTGGATTTAAACCAGCCCATTAATGTGACACATACACCCATGAACATTTATGAGCAATTAATATTCTGAAAGACGGAGTGACAGACATCAGAGCCTCCCTAAGGTAGGACTATTCACACAATCAAGTTTGTTATTCTTGTTTGACTTCTTTGACTGTCTCAATTAAAATAGGTTTCTTTCCTCTTTTAAGACAAAAATTCACAAATTATACACAAATTTATTTATTTCATTTCACAAAGATTTAACACATCTCATCTTCATTACTTATCAGATTACTTCAAGCCATTAATTTGCCTAAGAATGATGCTTAATACCCAAGAGAAAACATTGAATTGGATTCACAAAGTAAACACAAGTATTGTTTCAAAATGCAATTTGTATCTCTTCACGTATAGAAAAGAAATATATACAAACGTGTGCCATAGCTGAAATTGAAGTCATTGATTCATTGCTGTGAGCTTGTGTGTGTGTGTGTGTGTGTGTGTGTGCGCGCACACGTGCATACACGCACATGTGGGCACACAGCTGTGTGGACATGCATGCATGTCCCCACACATATTGTACTTGGCTTATGTGCTGTGTGTACCTGTGTACTATGTGGCCTCAAATTTTCCACAAAACAGATGTAACTTTTAGAATCTACTATTCCTTATTTGATTTGCCCTATTAGCTTTCAAAACTATTTCTATGAAATTTAGAAAAGGCACCTTTAATCCCAGCACTTGGGAGGCAGAGGCAGGCGGATTTCTGAGTTCGAGGCCAGCCTGGTCTACAAAGTGAGTTCCAGGATAGCCAGGGCTA
>NC_034593.1:41593946-41625129 GCF_900095145.1 Mus pahari
AAAAAAAAAAAAAAAAAAAGAAGAAGAAAGAAATTTAGAAAAGGAAAAACATAATTAGAATTCCTTTATACTATTTTATAAAAAAGACAATAAAATTCATTTAATGAGCACATCACATCTGAATTTAGATGATTATTTTTATTGTATGTATTTTTATAACTCTATGAGAGTATGTACTCTATAATATTTCAAATATACATAAACAAACATGCAATTTTTAAATATGTCGCTACAATGTTTGACTTATATGACCAAATTGTTAGGCAATATGCAACATTTAAAAAGTGTTCAGAAGTCATTTATACTTTACAAAAAATTACAAATTATTGAAAATACTTTTTTGGAAATTTATTGTATTTCTAAGGCTGAAAATCAGGACCAGTGCATACTGGACCTGCGACATACCATGAAGCTCCTTCCCAGACTGAGAATACATTTTTAAACTAAGTTCTTTAATAACATCTACCTTAGAAAGCTTCTTCTACCATTAAGGAAAAACTCTCTGACACATTACAAGATGTTTACATAAATTTCAAGGTAAAAATTGGAAGGGATCTCAGTTTCAATGGTAGAAAAACAGCAGGGTTTATCATGAATAATCTCACACTTCCTTTATGTGAACATTGTTAACTATTTTGTAGTGAAGGAATTAAGGAACATGCTACTTTGTTTATGCCTATAATTTAGATGTTCACATACACATGTCAAACACACACATATCATAGGTAGGCATAAAACAATGAGAATAGTATTCATGATCTCAGAATTCACATAGTTTGGAAGAGGATTGTAAGAAATAGGATAAAACATAAGCAATAAAAAATTGTATATTAAAATAATGACCCAGATGATTATAAATGTCAAATTATGTATAAAAAGGGATCTTAATAACTATAATTGTGAAGGTAAACATACTGTTAGAAAGCCTGCTAATGCATTCTGTTAATGCATTAATGCAAGCATGCGCCATCTTCACAGTCCAATTATACTGACAAATCATAGATCGTGAAGTATCATCAATGGTATTCATTTGATAAATATTTCAAGACACACAGGAGAGCCTGCATGAGAAAAAAAAATGACAGCAACTCAAGCAGGGTTATACTAAGACACAGAAATGTTGTCTATGAACACATATAAAATTCCCATGAGAAACAAGGTTTCCTGATCAATTATATAAAAAGTAGTGCAGTTTTAAAATCATGGAGAGTAAATTCTTAGCAACAGAATACAGGTGATCAAATAATAATGATAATAAAAGTAACTTCTCCTTCTTAATTATGATGAAATGCATAAAAAATACGGTGTAAGTCTCTGTACGTGTATATATGTGTATGTTTTCTAGTAGATGTGTGTGTGTGCTCCCATGCAAATGCAGGATTAAGACAGATTGTGTTCCTTCAAGCATTTCAGCCATATTGCCCCAAGATGAAGTCTCAGAGTCTGTAGCTTGCATTTCAGCAAAACAAGGTGGCCAGTAATCGCCTGTTTTCTGCTTGTCTCTACCTCTGAGCGCTTGTGTGCCAAAACTGTTGTTTTGTGTGTGTGCTGGAAATTCAAGCTTTTCTCATGCTTTCAGAGAAAAACACTTCTCTGCTCATTACCCATTTCCCCAGCACCTAAAACAATATTTACTATATAGGTTATTAATGTAGAAAAGACATAAGAGAATTTGTAATCTGTGACGATCATTGGCAACCTTTATTATGGGGATAGACTCCATGGGGGAGAACACATGACATGTAGATCAAGAAATGACACCACAAGCAATAACACAGTAGTTTCAAATGAAAGAGAAAATGGTGAGATCAAAGTCTAGAGCACATTAATTAAGAATTCAAAGCAAGCATTTCTGTAATATAAATAGACAAGTAAAAGTATAATGTGTTTACATAACAATGCCAACTCTGTTCAACCAATGGGAAAATTAAGGAATTTTTTAAACCATTATATATTATGATCTAGTATTTTAAATTAATATTAAACAAATTTGGGGGGAAGGATCTTTCTTTTCCACAATTTTTATTCGTTGTTTTATTTATTTACATTTCAAATGTTACCTTCTTCCCAGTTTCCCCTCCACTAAAGTCCTATCCCCTCTCCCCTCACCTGCCTCTATGAGGGTATTCCCCCACCTGCCAACCCACTCCCCAATCAGCACCTTAGCAGTCTTCTATGCGGGGTCATCAAGCTTCCACAGGACTAAGGGGCTCCCCTCCCATTGATGCCAGATATTGCAATCCTCTGCTACATACATAGCTGGAGCCATGGGTCCTTCCATGTATACTCTGTGGTTCATGGTTTAGTCCCTTGGTGTTTTAGATGGTCTAGTTGGTTGATATTGTTGTTCTTTCTATGGGATTGCAAACCCTTTCAGCTCCTTCAGTTTTCCTCCTACCTCTTCCACTGGGGTCAAGGTGCTCAGTTTGTTGTGCATTTGTATCTGTGCTGGTCAGAGTCTAGCAGAGCCTCTGAGGAGACAGCTATACCAGGCTCCTGTCAGCAAGTACTTCTTGACATCTGCAAGTGTCTGGGTTTGGTGTCTGCATATGGGATGAATCCTTAGGTGGGGCAGGCTCTGGATGGCCTTTCCTTCAGAATCGGCTCCATTATTTGTCCCTGCTTTTCTTTTTGACAGGAGGAATTCTGGTTTACTAATATTGAGGTGCATGGGTGGTCCAATCTCTCAACTAGGGGCCGTGCCTAGAGCAATTAAGCATCCAAAGGAGATCAAGGGTATATAAAAGGAAGATGTAAAGATATCACTATTTTGCTGATGATATGATACATACATAAATGACCCCCCAAAAAAAAATTCATGAGAGAACTCCTATAGCTGATGGACAAATTCAGCAAATTGGCTGGATATAAAATTAATTCAAACAAAACAGTAGCTTTTCTCTAATCAAATGATAAATGGCATGAGAAAGGAATTAAGGAAACAAGAACTTTCACAATATTCACAAATAATGTAAAATATCTTGCTGTGACTCTAACTAAGCAAGTGAAAAATCTGTATGACAAGGACAAGTATTTGAACAAACTGAGGAAGCCCTCAGAAGATGGAAACATCTCCCATGCTCATGGGTCAGCAGGATTAACATGATAAAACTGGTTATTTTACCAAAGACAATTTACAGATTCAATACAATCCCCATCAAAATTCTAATTCATTTCTTCACAGAGATAGAAATAGTGATTCTTAAATTTATCTGGAGTAACAAAAAAACTCAGGATAGGAAAAAAAAAACATTCTAAACAATAAAAGAACTTCTAGGGAAACCACGATCTCTGATCTCAAGCTATACTCCAGAGCAACCATGATTGAAAACTGCATGGTATTGGTACAGAGACAGGCAAGTAGATCAATGGAATAGAATTGANGAGCCAGAAATGAACCCACACACCTATGGTCACTTGATCTTTGACAAAGAAGCCAAAACTATCCAGTGGAAAAGGACAGCATTTTCAACAAATGGTGTTGGTTCAACTGGTGGTCAGCATATACAAAAACACAAATTGATCCATCCTTATCTCCTTGTACAAAACTCGAGTCCAAGTGGATCTCCATATAAAACCAGATAAGCTGACTCTAACAGAAGAGAAAATGCAAAAGAACCTCGAACATCAATGGCTCATGGTCTAAGATAAACAATTGAGAAATGGGCCTCATAAAATTGAAAAGCATCTAGAGACATGAGTCTCTAGCTGCATAGGTAGCAGAAGATGGCTTAGTTGGCCATCATTGGGAAGAGAGGGCCCTTGGTCTTGCAAACTTTATATACCCCAGTACAGGGGAATGCCAGGGCCAAGGAGTGGGAGTGGGTGGGTAGGGGAGTAGGGAGGGGGAGGGTACAGGGAACTTTCAGGATAGCATTTGAAATGTAAGTAAAGAAAATATCTAATAAAAAAATTGAAAAGAATCTGTAAGGCAAAGAACACTGTCAATAGGGCAAAGCAGCATCCCACTGATCAGGAAATGAATCTTTACCAACACTACAGTCTATAGAGGGCTAATATCCAAAAGATCTTTTTTTGTTCAATTGGATATTTTGTTTATTTATATTTCAAATATCATCTGTCTTACCACTCTCCCCTCTGCAAACTTCCATCTTATCACCCCTCCCCTTTTCCTCTAAGAGGGTGCTCCTCCACCAACACACCCACTTCTGCCTCACCACTCTAATTTACCCCTCCACAAGACCAAGGGCCTCCCCTCCCATTGATGCCAGATAAGGTAGTTCTCTGCTACATATATAACAGTAGCCATAAACCCATCTTGAATGTAGGAAAATAGAGGAAAAATAAGCACCTCAGAAGTCCTGTATCCAGGGACAACAATGTTTATCCAATTGAAATTTGTGTGTGTATGAGTAGTAACAATATGTAAGTTTCAGCCATTGATGAACCAGATATCAGAGGTTTGGCCCATAAAATAACAATAGTATTGAAAAGTTCTCCTTCCCACAGTTATTTCTTTCTTCTAACTCTATGCATATATACGTCTAGATCTATGTGTAAAATGGTGTTTCCAATGTACACACTACATTAGAATCTTATCTTAGTGTTTAGTCTGGGAGCCAAGGCTAGTATGCAGTCAAGGTGAACAGTAGTATGAATATGTGAGGCAAAAAGTAAAAGAAATATTTCTTTGAACATGTTTCAATGGTTGAATAATAACAATAAAATATAAAGCGGGTAATTCAGACATTTTAAAAAATGTCAACTTCTGGCTGAACATGGTGGCACACACCTTTAATCCCAGCACTTGGGAGGCAGAGGCAGGTGGATTTCTGAGTTCGAGGCCAGCCTGGTCTACAGAGTGAGTTCCAGGACAGCCAGGGATATACAGAGAAACCCTGTCTTGAAAAAACAAACAAACAAACACACACACACACACACACACACACACACACACAAACAAAAAAAAAAAAACAAAAAAAATATCTACTTCTGATCTGCATTTAAGTACCATATTACAAGAGATGAAGTTACCAAAATCGTGGTGTTTCATTGGCAAATTGAATAGAGTATAATTTGTCTTAAAATACATTGAAATATTTACTATAACTATATTATGTGAGTATTGTAGATTTCATGTTAATATCTTTTAATAACATATATTTCTACTTCTTTTAGAATTTCATACACTTCATTTTGATTATATTAATAGGCTACTACTACTCCAGCTCTTACCAGAAACATGTTTTATATCTACAACCTATTCCAAGTTCTGGAATTTCTTTATAATTCATGGAGTCCAATTAATGATGATCATATACTCTTAGAATCAGCTTCATCTACAGAACTGATGTCAAACTCTTAAACAGTTTACCTCACTTTAATGTAGCTTAAATTAACATTTTTTAACTTATCTAAAAACTGTTTAATTTTATTTCTAAACATATTAAATAATTATAAAAGCATTAAAACAAAGTGATATATTCATCTAATTTTAAATATGATTATAGTGTTTGTCTTTTGGGAATACATTCTGTCGGTGTAAATATATCATGCAAATGTTAATAAAAGTACATTATGACATATCTCTTAGGATGTAATAGTTTTCAGTATCCACTAAGAATCAGAGCAAGAAGAAGCAGTCGCTAAGCTTTTCCCTAACATATCATCTTAGAGAAAAGTGCAGTGAGCATGGCAAAATGCCAGAGCTGTCGGAACACTGTGGAATGTAGATAAATGACATCAAATAATTGTGAATAACTGTTTAAGAGGAGAGAAAGGTTATCTTCCTGTCAGGAGGATAGTGCTGGGTTCTGAAAGCCTCTTACTTTGAACAGAATATTGCATTGACCAGATACTCAAGATCTGAAAGAAATGCATCAAGAACTAAAAAATAATTTGCATTTTAAAGCAATTTAAAAATATCACAGTCCAATGTGCTGCATATATCAAGTCTTAGTGAAGCATTCGATCTTCTTTGATCATTATACTTAGGTTCACCAAGACATTCATTTGTAGCCAAATATAAATTTTCAATCGAAACTCTCAATATCTTGTAGTATATAGATGTGATAGCCAAATAATTATAATTTCCCCAATCAAGAAATGATAGTATTCAAAATTATTTTACCATAAAAATAATGAGGACCTGTATCATTAAGTAAATTGTAAGTACCATATACTTATGAAAGCAATATTAACTATGATTTTATTTATGCAATCCCAGGAGACCACAGCTCTATTTGCTACATATTATTATTATTGGTCAAAATAATACTTTCAATTGTATTAGTATTTCTGATTTACCATATGATGTTCTATATATGTCAGCACAATAGAATTATCAAATAAATAAGTTAACAAGTATATTACCTGATATATTTACTGTTTGATTTGTAAGACAAAATAAATTAATAGTTATAATGTTCAAATATGCAGTATGATTATTAATTTTTCTCATTACTATATATAATGTTTTTCTCTAACTAAATCTCCTGTCATAAATAAGATTTAGTATGCACTCTTGAACATAATGGCAATTACCTCATTCTAAGCTGTAGAGATCATCACTCTGTTTTATTTCTTTTGGTATTAATATCTGGATCTATATAGATGTAAGGCTATATTTTGTCTTTTGGGGCTATTTAGTTCATTTTCCAAAATCTCCCCAAAGTTCACCTAATTTATCATCAAGAAATTGCTACACACAACTACACACTCACAGAGTACTTGCTACACACAACCACACACACACACACACACACACACACACACACACAAACACAAACACACACAATATTGGTTTTCCTATAGTCATTAATGAATGCCTAAGTTGGCTCCATATCTACTTATTGTTACTATTGCCTCTCAGAGCATGATAAACCACATTTACCTCTGAGATATGACTATGATTTCCATTAGAATGATGGCTTATGTTAGAAATTGGTGAAGCTTGTGCCTGTTCAGTTCTGAAGTCTCTGAGAAATCCCCATTGTCTTTTAAGAATTAATATACCAGACAGGAATATGCAACTGTTCCCCTTTGTCTACATGTTACATGTTCAACAGCACATGATACCTTTTCATTGTTTTTAGTAACAGCTGTAATAAATTAACTGAATATTAGATCTAAGAATTGAAAGTCTCAAACCACAATGTGAATGTATGAAAGACCTTCTGTGAGTTTGAGCTGCAAAGCTATGTTTTGTAAAATATCCTCAAAAGAACATACAATAAATGAAAAAGAGACAAATTAGATCACACCAACATGAAGTGTCATAAAAGTGAAAGAAATTATCACTAGAAAGAAGAATGTGGGATCTACAAGTTCCCTCTCCACAAGGTAGGGCATTTCATCTAAGGTCCCTCTCTCTGAGTCCCAAGAATCTCTCACCTCCCAGGTATATTCTGGAGGATCTCCCCAACCTCCTACCTCCTGAAGTTGCATTTTCCCTTCTTTCTGCTGGCCCTCAGGGATTTCAGTACTTTTCCCTCACCCAATACCATATCAGGTTCCCCTCTCTGTCCCCCATCTTCTTTTCCTCCCATGTCCCTCCCTCCCACCTGGAGGTTCGTTACTTCTCCCTCCCAAATGTGACTGAGGTATCCTAATTTGGGCCCTTCAGCTTGTTGACCGTTTTGAGTTATGGGGGCTGTATCTTGAGTATTTGGCACTTTTTTTTCTTTATGGCTAATATCCACTTATTAGTGAGTATGTACTGTATATGTCCTTTTGTGTCTGAGTTACTTCACTCAGACACAAAATATGGACTGTAATTTCTAGTTTCATCCATTTGCCTGAAAAACTCAGGATATCCTCATTACAGGGCATCAAATGAGGGATGGGGTTGCCATCCCACAGCCAAAATTCTGACCCAGAATTGTTCCTGTCTGAAAGTACTGCGGGAATGGAATGGAGAGAAGCCTGAGAAAAAGAAGGTCCAGCGACACGCCCAAAGTGGGATCTAGCTTAAGGGGAGTCCCTAAGACCTGACACTAATATTTTATTGGATATTTTCTTTATTTACATTTCAAATGTCATTCCCTTTCCTGGTTTCCCCTCTGAAAAACACCCTCCCCATATCCCTTCCCCCCTCTCTCTGCTTACCAACAAACCCACTCCTGCTTCCTAGCCCTAATATTCCCCCACACTATTATGGAGGCTGTGGAATGCTCACAAAAAGGTACCTATCATGACTGCCCTCTGAAAGAACCATCAAGCAGCTGAACTAGTCAGATGCAGATATTTGTACCCAACCAATGTACAGAAGCTGCTGAAGCCCTGTGGGTTCCCAGACAGTGTTTCAATAATTGCCTCTTCTGGCATCTGTAATGAGAACAGGCTATCCCAAGATTAATCTGTAATTTGCTCTCAATGATAAATGAGGTACATAATTCACCATACATGCATTATAAATTTGATTGACTATGGATGAGTCCTATTTGCCACAGAGATGTGGAAAAGAGTACCAACTGTTTGTTTTCTGAAGTCATTACTTAGCTGGATACAGAGTGACTTGAAGTTTTGAAGTTTAAATAATGAATCAGTTATAAAATCATGACATTATTTTGTGAAAGTTAAATATAGAATCACTATCCAAACTCTGTGGGTTAAAGGTTTAATCCTTGCTCTGATGATATTTGACCAAAGAAGAAATGCTAAAAATAGGGGCAAGAGACCTTACTTTCATTACTGTAGCTGCATTCTTGACAATCGCAGTAACATCTAGCTTTTGTTTTGTTTGTTTGTTCATTTGTTTTTGTTTTGTTTTGTTTTTTTACATCTTGTTCTTATGGTGATGGACTCTCTTGCTATAGACAAAGAATCAACTATCTCTTTATAGTTCTTGACCTCTGAAACATTATTTGCTTAAAGGTTTTAGAATATTATTGCTGTGTGAGACCAAGTATCTTTCATAATATATTTTGTTCTTTGCCTATTGTGAATGTTTAGTGAAGTGTTTTTTGTTGTTGTTGTTGTTGTTTATTTGGTTTTTTTTGCTTTTTTTATTGGATTTTTTAAAGTTTGAAAACATTTCAAATATTTTCACTTTTTTAGGTCTCCCCTTAGGGACCCCCCTATCCCATCTCCCCTCCTCCTACCTCTATGAGGGTGCTCCCCCACCCACCCACCCACTCCCATCTTCCTGCTCTGATATTACCCTAAACTAGGGTATCAAACACACTAAAGTCTAAGGGTCTCTCCTCCCACTGATGTTTAAGAAGGCCATCCTTTGCCTCATATGCAGCAACCAGCACCATGGTTCCCTCCATGTGTATTCTTTGGTTGGTAGTAAACTGTGTTAAGGCAAATGTTAATAATGTTATCCCAATAGCTGTACTCCCATTTAAAGAAAGTGCGAGGCAGGATTATACTGATGCTAAACAATGTGCAAAGTTTGATCTGTTTCATGACTTCAAGAAGATAGTTTTAGAAACAGATGGGTAGTATCACAGTATGGATTTTAGAGAGGGTGCAGTAGATTATGGCACTTGCTATTCATACTGATGACCTGAGAAATATTAAAGGGACTCACATCTGAGAAGGAAAGTACCCATTATTTTTACTCCTAAAAGTAGTCATATGACCTGCATACAAATGCTGTAACACCGAACACCCCCAAGACAAATAATAAATAAACAAATGAGTAAAAACACAAATGATAAGAAAGTACAAAGGCAATGAAGTGCTATTGGTAGGAGTTTCCCTTTCTAGAGTCAGAGGGGAAAATATTAATCAGGTATAATTAACACTTAGAATCATCTAGAAACAGTGGAGCTCAACTCAGGCTTATAAAAGAGGAAAACCACTTTTCCGAGCAGACACTGAGCAAGATGCCTTGCTTAGAATTGGATCTTGTCTCAGAAGACCAAAGTTTGGATACTTTAATTCTTCTTAGAAGGGGGATCAAAATACCCTTTGCATTTGATAAAACAAAGAGAAAGATAAATGCCAAAGAGAAGTCACTTGTTCACACACTCAGAAATCCCATAAAAACCATAAACTGAAAGATATATTTTTAGAAGAACTGGTACAGATAGCCTCTCTCCACAAAAAAAAAAAAAAAAAAAAAAGACACTGTCTCTAACTAAGACAGTTTTCTCCAAGGTAATATCACTGGGCAGGCCAACATTCTTAACATAATTTTATATGTTTTTGTTAATGTAAAGTTGCATGTATTTAATGCTTTAGTAGTAATCATAATTTTTTTTCCTATCAATCAGATTTTTACAGTCAACATGTTGATGTTTTCCTTTCTATATCTATTTCTTTGAAAACCAGCTGCAACCATGCTCATCTCAATGTGAGAAGCTGCCATCTATTTTAATTCACATGGAAATAATATTGGTAGATTTGTGTTACAATTTTCACTCGACACAACTTATCTATATGCCTCCATAATGTAAGTGAAGAAAAGCAAGCTCATTATAATGCTGAGAAATAGATCCATGGGGGAACAAAATGATGAATCCTTAGACATTACATCTTCATTGCCTAAAGAAACTGCTTTGTACTGACTGCTTATGTTAATAATTCATGGAATCTTTCCTGGCCATAGAGTCCTCTGGGACACGTCAAGCTGCCCTAAGTAGCCTGCTCTCCTTTCTGGACCTCCATTCTTCCCATACCTCTTCAGCCCACCTTCAACAGACTCCATAAGCCTGAATCAAACAAGTTAACTTCCCTTCCTCAACCTATCTCTTCTGCTAGTTTAGTTATCTAGAGCACCATAAGTTGACTGAGCAGTCTGCTATCTCCTGCAGACTCGATGCTCCTGGCAACTCTTTGCCAATCTTCACAGGACCTGTAAATTCTAAACCATATAGACCTGCTAATATAGAATCATACAGCCCAAGGATACCTACCTGACACACCAGAAGCATATTGGTAAATTCCCTCTGAACACTACCACCAACAGAAACATCCAGGGTCCAAAGCCATTCAGATGGCAAAATGCTCTTGAAAAAATTCAAAAACCAAAAATAAATAAATAAATAAATAAATAACACCTTCAGAGCATACTCACTCTTCTTTTGTAAGCCCTGGATATCATACCACAACCAAAGCACAAGAAAATGACCTTAAATTCAACCTTATAAAAATGATGGAGGCCTTTAAAGAAGAAATTAATAAATCTCTTAAAGAAATACAGAAAGATACAATCAAACAGTTAGAAGTCTGTAAAAAGAGGAAACAAATCAATCCCTTAAAGACAGAGGAAAATACAACTAAACATGTGAAATAAATTAATAAAACTGTGAAAGACCTAAAAGTAGAAATAGAATTAATAAATATAACACAAACTGAGAAAATTCTAGAGATGGAAAAATCTAGTGAAGAGAATAGGAAAAACAGGTACAAGGTTCCCCAACAGAATACAGGAGATGGAAGAGAGAATCTCGGGTGTAGAAGATACAATAGAAGAAACTGATACACCAGTAAAAGAAAACATTAAATCTAAAACATTCTTGACACAAACCATCCAGGAAATCTAGGACACCATGAAAAGACATAACCATAGCATAATAGGAATAGAAGGTGAAGAGTCCCAGTTCCAAGGCCCAGAAAATTATTTTTAATAAAATCATAGAAAAAAACTTTCCCAATGTAAAGAAAGAGATGCCTATAAACATAAAAGAAACTTATAGAACACCAATTAGAGTGAAATAGAAGGGAAAATACGCCTGCCCATAATAATCAAAGCAAATTCTTCAGAATGGAGAAAGAATTTTAAAAGTTACAAGGAGAAAAGGTCATTTAACAAAGGTAGTCGTACCTATCAGTATTGCACCTAATTTCCTCAACAGAGACTCTAAATGCTAGAAGGACCTGGAAAGATAACTTGCAACCTCTAAAAAAAAAAAAAAAAAAACCACAGGTGCCAAAATACTATAACCACCAAAACTATCAATCACCATAAATAGAGAAAACAAGATGTTTCTAATCAAATATAAATTCAAATAATATATATATCCACAAATCCAGCCCTGCAGAAAATACTAGAAGAAAATCTTCAAGTTATGAAGGATAACTACATCCAAGAAACATAGGAAGTCAGTAATTCCATACCAACAAAAAACAAGGGACACAAACACACACACACACACACACATACACACACACACACTCACAAACAACAGAAATAACAAAATAAAATTAATTTAAAAGCACTGGTTATAAATATCTCTCAACATCAATGGACTCAATTCCCAAATAAAAAGACAAAGGCTATCAGGATAGATATAAAAACAGGATCAACCCTTATGTTGCATATAAGAAACACAACTCAGCAATGAAGATAAATATTACCTCAGAATAAAGGAATAGGAAACATTTTCAAGCAAATCAATTCAAGAAGCAAGCTGGAGTAGCCATTATAATAACAAATAAAGTAGACATCCAATCAAAATTAATCAAAGAGACAGGAACGTACACTGTATACTCACTAAAAGAAAAATATACCAGGATGATATCTCAAGTCTGAAAATCTATGTATGAAACACATGGACACTCACATTTGTCAAAGAAACATTACTGAATCTTAAATGACACACAAATATCATGCATTAATAGTGTGAGACTCCAACAGCACACTTTTATGAACTGACAGGTCATCAAAACACAATATAACAAATAATGAAACTATAACCCTTTTCACGGGTAGTTTGTTCCCCTTCTAAGAAGGACCGAAGTATTGTCACTTTAGTCTTCCTTCTTCTTGAGTTTCATGTGTATTGCTAATTGTATCTTGGCTATTCTGAGCTTCTGGTCTAATATCCAGTTATCAGTGAGTGCATATCCTGTGTGTTCTTTTGTTATTGGGTTACCCCACTCAATATGATATCCTCTAGTTCCATCCATTTTTATAAGAATTTCGTGAATTCATTGTTTTTAATAGCTGAATAATACTCCATTGTGTAAATGTACCCCATTTTCTGTATCCATTACTCTGTTGAGGGACATATGGATTCTTTCCAGCTTCTTGAAATTATAAATAAGACTGCCATGAACATGGTGGAACATATGTCCTTATTACATGTTGGAGCCTCCTCTGGTTATAGGTACAGCTGAGTCCTCCAGTAGTACTATGTCCAGTTTTCTGAGGAACTGCCATAGTGATTTCCAAAGTGCTTGTACCAGCTTGCAATCCCACCAGCTATGGAGGAGTATTCCTCTTTCTCCACATCTTCATTAGCATCTGCTGTCACCTGAGTTTTTGATTTTAGCCATTTTTGACTGGTGTGAGGTGGAATCTCAGAGTTGTTTTGATTTGCATTTCCCTGATTACTAAGGATGTTGAACATTTTTTTAGGTGCTTCTCAGCCATTTGGTATTCCTCAGTTGAGAATTCTTTATTTATCTTTGTACCCCAATTTTGATAGGGTTATTTGGTTTTCTGGAGTCTAACTTCTTGAGTTCTTTGTATATATTGGATATTAGGCCCCTATCAGATTTAGGATTGTTAAAAATCTTTTCCTAATCCGTTGGTTCTTGTTTGGTCCTATTGACAGTGTCCTTTGCCTTACCCATAGAAGGAGTTACAGAAACAAAGTGTGAAGGAGAGACTGAAGGAATGATCATTCAGAGACTACCCTACCTAGGGATCCATCCATAAATCAACCACCCAAATCAGATGCTACTGTGAGTGCCAATAAGAACTTGCTGACAGGAGCCTGATAGGAGTCTTCTGAGAGGCTATGCCAGTGCCTGACAAATACAACAGAAGTGGATGCTCACAACCAGCCAATTCGACTGAGCACAGGGTCCCCAAAGATAGAGCTAGAGAAAGGACCCAAGAAGCTGAAGGGGTTTGCCACTCCAAAGGAGGAACAACAATATGAACTCCAGAACTCCTAGGGACTAAATCATCAACCAACCAACCAACCAACCACACAAACAAACAAACAAACAAAAACACAAGATGGGACTCATGGCTCTAGCTGCATATGTATCAGAGGATGGCCTGGTCAGTTATTAGTGGAAGGAGAAGCCCTTGTTTATATGAAGGTTATATGCCCCAGTATAGGAGACTTCCAGGGCCAGGAAGCAAGAGTGTTGTGTTGGTGAGCAGGGGTAGGGGGAAAGGGATATGGTGTTTTTGGAGAGGAAACTAGTAAAGGGGATAGCATTTGAAATGCAAACAAAGAAAATATTTAATAAAACTAATAGAATAAAGATCAAGAGAGAAACAAAAAAAGAAAGAAAGAAAGAAGGAAAGAAAGAAAGAAAGAAACAAACAAAGAAACAAAGAAAAAACAAACCATGTATCAAATGGATCTAACAGACATCTATGGAATATTCTACTCAAACACAAGTGAAGTGTAAACTTAAGGGACTTTGGAAATTTAGTTGTGTTGGATGGTGTTTTGGTGGGACAAAAATGTGACAGAATATTTTCCTGAAGTCGACACAGGCAAATGGCTAAGGCTAAGTCTATTGCTATTTGTGGATGATAGGAGAGTGTAGGTAAGTGTCCCCAAAAATTCAACTATAAAATTCTAAATTTTATAATAATAACTAAGAATAATAAATAACGTCAGCAAAGTTACTAGATACAAAATGCATTCAAAAATATCAGCTTTCTTCCTTTATACAAATGATAAATATGCTGAGAAAGAAATTAGTGAAACAACATCCTTTATAATAGCCACTCGGCATAATTCTAACCAAGGAAGTGAAAGATCTGTATGAAAAGAAGTTCAAGTCCCTGAATAAAGAAATTGAAAAAGATACAGGAAGATGTAAATATCTCTCTTGCTCATGGATAAGTAGGGTTAACATAGAGAAAATGGCCATTTTACCAAAAGTAATCTATAGATTCAGTGCAATCCCCATCAAAATTCCAACACAAAGTTTTGTAGACCTTGAAAGGGCAATTCTCAACTTTATATGGGAAAAAAAACCCACAACAGCCAAATTAATTCTTACCAATTAATGAACTTCAAGAGGAATCATAATCCCTGACCTCAAGCGGCACTAAAGAGGAATACTAATAAAAATTCCATGCTATCGGTATAAGGACAGACAAGTTGATCAATGGCATCGAAACAAAGGCTCAGAAATCAACCCATCCACCCATAAACACTTGATTTTATAAAGAAGCAAAGCCCATACATTGGAAAAAGAAAATATCTTTAACAAATGGTGTTAGTCTAACTAAATGTCTACCTGTAGAAGAATGCAGATAGATTCATATTTACTACCCTGCACAAAACTCAAGTCCAAGTGGATCAATGACCTCAACATAAAACTGGATACACTAAAGCTCATAGGAGAGAATGTGGTACTAGCCTTGAGTGCATTGGTATTGTGTTCAGCTTTATTTGTAAAGGCCAGAAACTGGAAACAAACTAGATGTTGCTCACCTGAAGAATGGATAAAAAAAATATGGTACTTCAACAGACTGGAGTACTATTCAGCTTTTCAAAACAAAGGCATCATGAATATAGCAGGTAAATGGATGTGATATTCTGAGTGAGGTAAACCAGTCACAAAAGACATGAATGGTATGTACTCACTTATAATTTATTATTAGCCGTAAAATACAGGATACCAATGCTATACTTCAGGTACCCAAAGAAACTAATCAAAAAGGAAGGCACAATGAGGAATGCTTGACTTTCACTTAGAAAGGCCATTGAAATATTCATGAAGCAGATGGAGAAAGAGAGTTTAGTGGGAGATGAGATGGGAAGGGGAATGGAAACATTAGGATCAAGTGTGGGAAGAGAAAGGAGAGATGTCCAGATGGACACGATAATGACTGGAAATCTGCTACTGACAGGGATAGGGAGGTCAGAGAATTTCCAGGATGTGACAAATAACTGACATAAGGAGGTGTCTAAGAATTAATGGGGATGATCTTAGCTGTGACTCACAGCATTGGGGATATAAAGCCACAAAAAGCATCTCCTGTAGCCAGGCAGGAACCTTAGTGAAGTGATAGGGACAATAACCCACCATCAAAACTTTCAACCCCAAATTTATCCTGTCTAAAAGAAATAGAGAGACAGGGATAGAGCAGAGATTCAGGGAATTAACCCAGGGATGGGGGATGAAATTACCAACCAGTAGCCGGCACAACTGGTTATTGCATCTGGCATCTGACTCAGATACACACAGGCACCCACAGCCAAGCAGTGGATGGAGCTTGGGGACTCATACGGAATAATAGGGGCAAGAATTAAGGGCCCCGAAGGGGATAAGAACTCCACAGGAAGACCAATGTATTTAACTAATCTGGAACCTTGGGGCTGTTAAAGACTGAACCACCAATGGAAGAGCACATACAACAGAACCTAGGCATCCCTGCACTTATATAGGTGTTGTGCAACTTGGTCTCCATATGGCTCCCCAACAAATGGAGTGGTGTCTGTACCAAAAGCCTTTGCCTCTTTTTTCCCCCCCCCCCCTGGTTTTTTGAGACAGGGTTTCTCTGTTTAGTCCTGGCTGTCCTGGAACTCACTCTGTAGACCAGGCTGGCCTTGAACTCAGAAATTTGCCTGCCTCTAAGCCTTTGCCTCTTGGTGGGCTATGTTCTTCTAGCTTTTCCTTAGTTGCTGAGGATGCACATAACCCCCTAGAGACTTGATGTGTCAGGGTTGGGTGATACTCGGGAGTCCCCCCACCTCTCAGAGAAGGGGAGGATGGAGGGAGAAAACTTGACAGAGGGAGTGACAGAAAGGGGGCAGTGAGTTGGATGTAATGTGAATAAATAAATTAAAAACAAGATTTTATGGAACAAATCTGACCATTTTTAGGGTTCTTAACTTTCAATGCCACTCTTCTGAAATGTCCTTATCACAGATTTCAACTGTCATTTCTTTATCTAACTTATTGAACATTTTTGCATTTCCTAATTGCTCTGTCTTAACCAGTGTGAGGAAAGTGGATTCTGGCAGTTCCATTAAGATAAGAGCAATCTGATCAAACTGTTTTCCATATTACTTCAAGCCTGTATTTTACTTGGATGTAAAGTATCTAATTCTAATCTTTTGCCATTTAGTCTATCATTTACATTGTTGACATTTAAGGTCTTACTTCTTTGGTCACACTAGTCAGGGAAATGATGTGTGAAAATAATGATCAGCTAAGTATTTCCAAAAAATGCAATTGTCTGAAGATATAACTCTTGCCAAACATCTTATAAAATACACTATTAAATGACTTATTTTTGTATTGATACTTCTATATATTATCTACAGCACACCACATTCTGTATGTTATCTACAGCACGTTACTACCTGTTAATGTAATTGTTTGAATTTTTGTTTATATTTTAATCCCTTTTTCTTTATATATCATGTCCAAATTCTGAGTTTTCATCCCTGGAAGAAGTCATACCCAAAGTTACTACAGGGGTTTGATATATTTTTAATTATCCTTCCCAAACTTCTTCCAACTAATCTCAGTATACATATGATTTTGATTTATGTTGTCCCCTGACTCTTGTATATTAGGCTGAACAATACTAGAAATAGAAATAAAATTTGCCTTGTAGTTGGTGCCAGTTCCGGGCCACTGTGGGCAAGAACTCAACAGACAGTCCTCAGAGTACTCTCCACACCCCAGGTACCCTAGCATGCCCAGGATCTTAGGATTACTGGTGAGTGGAGCACAACATTTGTTCCAACACAACTGGAAGTTCCTGGAACCAGCAGGAACAGGAACACAGGAGCCCCATCTGACCAGCTGCTCAGGTTCCTTTTGGTCAGCCTGGTCTAACTTGGTTTGAACTCATCAGAGAGCCCAATGGTCCCCAGAGGAGGTACTGTAGCGCTCTAACACACACAGGATCTTAGTTAGGATCCCAGGATCTCAGGATCCCAGGATCCCAGGAGCTTGGTCACACCAGGATCTCAGGATCTCAGTAGAAGCTTGACTGCCAAGAACTCTGATTCACCCAGAATCTCAGGAACACAGGATCCCGGAATCACAGGATCACAGAGAAAGCTGGACTCCAAGCAATTCTGGCTCAACCAGGATTACAGGAAGTACAGACTACAATCAGATATATTTAGGGCAGAAAGCACTTCAGATAATCAGATGACTGGAGGCAAGCTTAAGAACAGAAGCCACAGAAACCAAGGATACTTGGCATCATCAGAACATTATTCTCCCTCCATAGCAAAACCTGAATAAACCATCACATCAGAAAAGCAAGATATCGATCCAAAATCACTTCTCATGATGATGATGGAGGGCTAAAGAAATTCAGGAGAACACAGAAAAACAGGTAGAAGCCATTAAAATAGAAACACAAAAAGCCCTTAAAGAGTTAAAGGAAATACTACTAAGCATGAAAGAATTGAATAAAACCATCCAGGATCTAAAAATGGAAGTAGAAACAATAAAGAAATCACAAAGGGAGACAACTCTTGAAAAAATCCTAGGAAAGAAGTCAGGAGTCATTGATGCAAACATAACCAAGAGAATAAAAAAGATACAAGAGAGACTCTCAGGTACAGAAGATACCATAGAAAACATTGACAGAACAATCAAAGAAAATGTGAAATGCAAAGAGATCCAAACCCCAAACTTCCCAGGAAATCCAAGAAAAACAAACAAACAAACAAACAACAACAACAACAACAACAAAAAGAAACGAGAAGACCAAACCTAAGGATAATAGATATAGGCAAGACGGAAGATTTCCAAAATCAAGGGTCAGTAGATATCTTCAATAAAAAATATAGAAGAAAATTCCCCCAACCTAAAGAAAGAGGTACCCATGGATATATAAGAAGCCTACAGAACTGCAAATAGTTTGGACCAGAAAAGATATTCCTCCTGTCACATAATAATCAAACCACCAAATGCACAAAACAAAGAAAGAATATTAAAAGCAGAAAGGGAAAAAGGTCAAGTATCATATAAAGGCAGACATATCAGAATCACACCAGACTTCTCCTCAGAGACTATGAAAGAAAGAAGATTCTGGGCAGATTTCATGCAGACCCTAGAAGAACACAAATGCCACCCCAGGCTACTATACCCAGTAAAAATCTCAATTACCATAGATGGAGAAACAAAAGTATTCCATGACAAAACCAAATTTACACAAATCCAGCCCTTTAGAGGATTAAAAAAAAGGAAAACTCCAACACAAAAAAGGAAACTAAGCTCTAGAAAAAGCAAGAAAGTCATCTTTCAATAAACCTAAAAGAAGATAGCCAAATGAACAGAACTCCAACAACAAAAATAACAGAAAGGAACAATGACTTTTCCTTAATATCTCTTAATATCAATGGACTCAATTCCCCAAGAAAAAGACATAGAATTACAGACTAGTTACTTAAAAAGGACCCAAAATTTTGATGCATACAGGAAACCCACCTCAGGGACAAAGACAAACACTGCCTAGAGTAAAGGCTGGCAAACAATTTTACAAGCAAATGGTCCCAAGAAATAAGCTGGAGTAGTCATTCTAATATTGAATAAAATTTACCTTCAACCTAAAGTTTTCAAAAAACTTAAGAGGGAGACTTCTTACTCATCAAAGGTAAAATTTACCAAGATAAACTCTTAATTCTGAACATCTATGCTCCAAATATAAGGGCATCCACATTCATTAAAGAAACTGCTAAAACTCAAAGTCCACATAACACCTCACACAATAATAGTGGGNGACTTCAACACCCTACTCTCATCAATGGACAGATCCTAGAAACAGAAATTAAACAGAGACATATGGAAACTAACAGAAGTTATGAAATAAATGGATTTAACAGATATCTATAGAACATTTCATCCTAAAACAAAGGATGTACCTTCTTCTTAGCACCTCATGGTACCTTCTCCAAAATTGACCCTATAATCATTCACAAAACAGGTCTCAACATATACAAAAATATTGAAATAATCGTATGCACCCTATTAGATCACCATGGACTATGGCTGATTTTCAATGACAACATAAATAATAGAAAGCCCACATACATGTGGAAGCTGAACAACATACTACTCAATGATAACTTGGTCAAGGAAGAAATAAAGAAAGAAATTAAAGACTTTTTTGAGTTTAATACAAATAAAGCCAAAACATATCCAAAATTATGCAACACAATGAAAGCAGTCCTAAGAGGAAAACTCATAGCTCTGTATGCTCATAGCGAGCATACACAAGCAGCTTGACAAGACACCTAAGCACTCTAGAACAAAAGGAAGCAAATTCACCTAAGAAGAGTAGACATCAGGAAATAATCAAACTCAGGGCTGAAATCAACCAAGTGGAAACAAAAAGAACTATAAAAAGAATCAACCAAACCAGGACTTGGTAATTTGAGAAAATCAAAAAGATAGATAAACCCTTAGCGAGACTAACTAGAGGGCAAAAGGGTAGTATCCTAATTAACAAAATCATAAATGAAAAGGGAGACATAATAACAGAACCAGAGGAAATCCAAAGCATCAACAGATCCTACTATAGAAGGCTATACTCAACAAAACTGGAAAAACTGGATGAAATGGACAAATTTCTAGACAGANACCAGGTACCAAAATTAAATCAGGATCAGATTAAAGATCTAAATATTCCCATATCCCCCAAAGAAATAGAAACAGTCATTGATAGTCTCCCAACCAATAAAAGCCCAGGACCAGATGGCTTTAGTGCAGTTTTCTATCAGACTATCAAAGAAGTTCTAATTCTAATACTCCTCAAACTATTCTACAGAATAGAAACACAAGGTACTCTACCTAATTCGTTCCATGAAGCCACAATTACTCTGATACCTAAACCACAGAAAGGGCCAACACAAAAAGAGAACTTCAGACAGATTTCCCTTATAAATATAGATGCAAAATTACTAAATAAAATTCTCGCAAACCAAATCCAAGAACACATCAAAATGATCATTCATCATGATCAAGGAGGCTTTATCCCAAGGATGCAAGGATGCTTCAAGATATGGAATTCCATCAACGTAATCCACATACAAACAAACTCAAATACAAAAACCACATGATCATTTCATTAGATGTTGAGAAAGCATTCAACAATATCCAATTCCCCTTCATGATAAAAGTCTTGGAAAGATCAGGAATTCAAGGCCCATACCCAAACATAATAAATTCAATATAAAGCAAACTAGTAGCTAACATCAAACTGAATAGTGAGAAACTTGAAGCAATCCCACTAAAATCAGGGACAAGACAAGGCTACCCACTCTCTCCCTAGCTGTTCAATATAGTTCTTGAAGTCCTAGCCAGAGCATTAGACAACAAGAGCGATCAAAGAGATACTAATTGAAAAAGAAGAAGTCAAAATATCACTATGTGCAGATGATGTGAAAGTATAAATAAGTGACTCCAAATATTCCACTAGAGAACTCCTAAACCTGATAATCAACTTCAGTGAAGTAGCTAGATATAAAATTAACTCAAACAAATCAGTGATCTTTCTCTACACAATGGATAAACAGGCCAAGAAAGAAATTAGGAGAATAATACCCTTCAAAATAGCTATAAATAACATAAAATACCTTGGTGTGACTCTAAGGAAGTGAAAGAGCTCTATGATAAGAATTTCAAGTCTCTGAAGAAAGAAATCCAAGATCTCAGAAGGTGGAAAGATCTCCCATGCTCATGGTTTGCCAGGTTAATATAGTCAAAATGGCTATCTTGATGAAAGCAATAAACAGACACAATGCAATCCCCATCAAAATTTCAACTCAATTCTTCACCAAGTTAGAAAGGGCAATTTGCAAATTCATCTGGAATAACATAAACTAAGACAGCAAAAACTATTCTCAACAATAAAATAACCTCTGTTGAATCCCCATGCCTGACCTCAATCTATACTACAGAGCAATTGTGATAAAAACTACATGGTACTGGTACAGTGACCGACAGGTAGATCAATGGAATAGAATTGAAGACCCAGAAATGAACCTACACACAAATGGTCACTTGATCATTGACAAAGGAGCTAAAACCATCCAGTGGAAAGAAGACAGCATTTTCAACATATGGTACTGACTCAACTGGAAGTTAGCATGTAAAAAAATGTGATTGATCCATTCTTATCTCCTTGTACAAAGCTCAGGTCTAAGTGGATCAAAGAACTCCACATAAAACCAGAGATACTGAAACTTAGGGAGTAAAAAGTGACCAGAGATACTGAAACTTAGGGAGTAAAAAGTGGAGAAGAGCCTTGAAGATATGGGCACAGGGGAAAGATTCCTGAACAGAACAGCAATGGCTTGTGCTGTAAGCATCAACAAATGGGACCTTATAAAATTGAAATCTTCTGTAAGGCAAAGGACACTGTCATTAAGACAAAAGGGCAACCAACAGATTGGGGAAAGATCTTTACCAATCCTAAATCTGATAGGGGGCTAATATCTAATATATATAAAGAACTCAAGAAGTTGGACTCCAGAAAAGCAAATATCCCTATTGAAAAATGGGGTACAGAGCTAAACAAAGAATTCCCAACTGAGGAATACCAAATGACTGAGAAGCACCTAAAAATTTGTTCAACATCACGCTGGAAATCAGTTTGGTGATTCCTCAGAAAATTGGACATAGTTCTACAAGAAGATCCAGCAATACCACTTCTGGGCATATACCCAGAAGATGTTCCAACTTGTAATAAGTACACATGCTCTACTATGTTCATAGAAGCCCTATTTTTAATACCCAGAAGCTGGAAAGAACCCAGATGTTCCTCAACAGAAGGGATACAGAAAATGTGGTACATTTACACAATGAATTACTAATCAGCTATTAAAAACAATTAATTTATGAAATGTTTAATCAAATGGAAGTAACTGGAGGATATTATCCTAAGTGAAATAACCTAATCACAAAAGAACACACATGATATGGACTCAGTGATAAGTGGATATTAGCCCAGAAGCTCAATCTCATTCTTACAAGGGGGAACAAAATACCCATGGAAGGATTTACAGAGACAAAGTTTGGAGTAGAGACTGAAAGTATGACCATCCAGAGACTGCCCCACCTGGAGATCTATCCAATAAACAGCCACCAAACCCAGACACTATTGCAGAGGCTAGCAAGAGCTTGCGGTCAGGAGCCTGATATAGCTGTCCCCTGAGAGGCTCTGCCAGTGCTTGAATAATACAGAAGTGGATGCTCACAGTCATCCATTGGATGTAGCACAGGGTCCCCAATGAAGGAGCTAGAGAAAGTACTGAAGGATCTGAAGGGGTTTGCAGTCCCACAGGACAAACAATATGAAATAACTAGTACCCCCAGAACTCCTTGAGACTAACCCACCCATCAAAGAAAACACCTAGTGGGATTGGTGACTCTAGCTGCATATGTAGCTGAGGATGGCCTAGTCGGTCATCAATGGGAGGAGAGACCCTAGTTCCTGTGAAGGTTCTATGCCCCAGTGTAGGGAAATGCCAGGGCCAGGAAGTGGGAGTGGGTAGGTTGGGGAGCAGGGGGAGGGGGAAGGGGATAGGGAATTTTTGGAGGGGTAAATAGGAAAGGGGATAACATTGGAAATGTAAATAAAGAAAATATCTAATTAAAAATAAATAAAATATTATGTATGGATATTTAAAATAATATGTACTCATATTTTGCTATGGCAATGTCTCTAAACGAGAGTTTTATAGATTGTGGAAAATAAGGGTTTACAAAATATGACAAATTAATATTTGTCATATATGAATAAAAAAAGGGTTTCATGATGGAATGTTTAAAGTCATTAGAAGTGGCTCACAAATGCGTAAGTTTCACCTTTGTTAAACAGGAAGAGGGTATTCAAGAATCCAGGAAATTTTTTGATTCATACTGCTGACAGTTCTCACTGTTGTGTAATGTGGCAATGGTTACAACTTTTTCTTGTTATAAAAACCACTGTCTACATTTTTCCATCTTTTATACCATTTAAATCCATGTAATACACTGAATGGTTAATTTAAAAGCTTCATAAGAATTCATAGAAGAATAATTCCCTACCGTTATTCGTTCTCTAAGCTAAAATGGATAACACCATCTATCAAGTGAAAAATTTCTTATTTTCACACTTGACACAGGAACACCATGTTTCTGTCTTTGGCACTTCAGTTGGAGCTGTACTAGGCAGGGTAGGCTAAAGGAACAGAATGTACCAGCATAGAGGATCATATTGAATATATGCAGCCCAATCCACCATCTTAGAACCTTAATTGTGTCTTAATCTGAGCCTCAGAATTACACTATTCTTAGATTACATTGTCTGTGTTCCCCAGTCTGAATTTAGATGCATGACAAAAACTACGTTTCCTGGCCCTATCAAAATGCACTGCCTTCTATGAAATTCCATTAGACTCTTTATGTGCATGGTTAAATAAGACACAAAGGACTTAAATTTATTTCACAAAGTTCTCATACATTTTCTGCCTTATGTAAAGGAAATATAGTATGATGCTAGGAGAACCATGAAATAAAATAACAGTATCTCCATGAAATATTCCTTCGGTAGCTCTCTCACTTCTTCCTCATAATTTTACTTGCTCAGATACCTGGTGTCTATAATTCTGACTTGCCTTATCATCTAAATCTTAAGTAATTTTAGTTGCTTACTAGTTTTAAACAACTGGCACTGTCATTGTTTGAGAAGCTAGACTCTAGTCTATAATTCTAATAGTCCTGGCTCACCCATATCTGTCATTTATACACTCTACTGTTAATATTTGGATTCTAGTAAATACCTAATCAACTTACATTTAACTTAACTCGATGCATAAAAATTTTGTAAGCACTGTCTTAATATGAGATTATGGTTTATATTTTGTTTTATTTCATATTAATTATGCTTCTTGACATTTTATTTTGTACTAATTAATAAACAAAATTGATGGTCTACTCTTTAAATAGTAAAATTATCAATACCAAATAAAATTTGAACATACACTCATTTATTCTTGTTTTCACAATGTAGTGATAATGGAATTTTATTCAGTATTTTAAACTCAGAATACATTTTATCTTAACATAGACATACTTAATTTGAACTCTTCACAACAGTGTATAATTTTCTGTATCCTCGAGGCTCCAGCTGGGAATTTTTCCTTTTGCCTAAAGAGCACTCTTTATACTTTTACTTTTCGTGTGACATTTTGGGTTAAAAAAAAAAAAAAAAACCCTTGTTCTACTGTTATTTCTGAAGGAGGTTTTATAACTTAGTAAGTTGGCATCAATATACTTCATTAAAGTATCTTCCATTGTTTGGTTGATGAACATTACAGTTTGCTGTAGTCATTTTGGTTATAAATTAAATTTTGGACACCTAGATATCAATTTTGACACTTTTTAAATGTACTTAAAATTGTTTCTTGAATCCATGATACATTGTTTGTTTCTGACTTGAGTTTTATCAGCCTTTGCTCCTTTTGCATGCTTATCTCCTCTGCTGTAGAAAAATTAAGGTAGTCTAACTAGCAAAGCATGGTAGTGTAGGTTTGCAATGTAAGTAAGCCTGTTCAATCTACTGCCAATCCATTGTTAAAAAGAGCAATTCACTTGCTACTTTTTTGTTTATTTGTTTGTTTTGTTTTAGAATTCCATTCATTTAATTTTACATTTTGGAGAATTTGTAGGAGACTTTTTTTTTTTAATCTCTTCTATCAGGCATCAGTATTTTACTAAAATGTTTACCAGCAATGTGACTAGAAATGTCTTTGTAGTGAAGTATATTGTCACCTACTGCCATCGCATAACTAGCTTATGTCATGCTCCCTTGTGCCTAATTTAATTTGAATTTTAGTGTAATCAATGATATGGAAAATTAGAATTTAAAACTGTCATTGTGGTCCCCTCTGGGCAAACCCAGTAGTGAAGAACTCTGACCTGCACAGGGTACTAGTCTGATATGTGGATTTGTATACACTTAGCAAAATCTAACTCCATCCCTTATGCTATTCTCTCTATTGTACAAATCAGATGAAGTTATATTAGACAGTCTGACAATGTAGTGATTATCTGAATAATGACACCACATACCATGCCCAACCTGTTACATTTATCATCTGATGGCCAGTAAAATGATTCAGAGTGTAAACATGATTTCAGTCCACATTTAAAGATCTGAATTTGGTTCCCACGGTGGCAGGAGAAAAAAGACTCAAAAGTTACACATACACACACATACACACACACACACACACACACACACACACAAACACACACACAGAAAGAGAGAGACAGACAGACAGACATACAGACAGATAGACAAGAGCATCCACAGATATTATAATGTTGTTATGATACAAAACAAAAAATATACAGTACAGGATGTCAAAAGTGTTGATATCTTGAATTTTTATAAACACCACAAATAAATAAATGAATAACTAAATAAGCAAGCAAACATATAAATATATAAATATATAAATACATAAATAAAAACAAAAAATAAACTGTGGGAAAACAAAATCAAATTGGAACAAATTTACTTCAGAATATTTTAAGAGAGTCATAGTGGAGAAATCCAGACAAGACAATCAGAAAGAAAATCTCAATTCTCTAATTAACTGATATCACCAAAACCTAAAAGTAGGACTTGAACACACCTGCCTTTACCAAAAAAAGTTTTCATTAATAAAAATCTGCCATGTTAATTGTGAAAAGCAAACTCACACAAATAAAACTATTTATTTACAGGATACAATGTATACATCAGATCTAAAAGGAGCCTGCATGTCTGTGTGTGTAGAGATCTGTAGATTTGTATTAATGAATCAATGGAGGAAGCAAAGACTATCCTGGGGGAGGGGGGAAGAGATAGTGAGCAGCGATTATCTCAATACACTGAAGTAGGAAGAAGTTACACTGAAGTAGGAAGAAGTAAAAGTTGTCTATAAAACCCACTTCATAAAAGCACTTTACCTTATTTACATAAGTTCTTCGGCAAATTCCACCTTCAGCTTCTTCGCTGAGACTCTATTGCAAAGGGCCACTATAGAATTCTGAGTAAAGTTCACTTTTTTTCTTTATTTCCTCATTCAAAAATCCATTAATTTCCCTTTCACTCTGTGGTTTCTGCTGACCTTTACAATAATGTGAAAAGTATACGAACCATGATGGGTAGAGGAGAAAAAGACCTGAGAGTTTAACTCACAGGGAACCTCAATATAATTTTTTCACAAATATAATCAAAGTTCAAAATGTGAATGCCAATTAAATGCTTTTAAATGATGATAAAAACCATGTGACTGAAGGTATTTTATACTAAATTTTTTTCATGGGCTGGAATGATGGCTCAGTGATTAAGAGCACTGGCTACTAATACAGAAGTCCTGAGTTCAATTCCCAACAACATGATGGCTTACAATGATTTGTAATGTGATCTGATAGATTTTTTTATTTTTTTTTATTTTTTTGGTGTGTCAGAAGACAGAGTGCATTCATGTACATAAAATATCTTTTAAAAAAGGTATGGTTATCTAACTCATATCTCTGCCTAACATACTCTTATTAACATATATCACTACAGAAACCTCATGGTTCTATTAGAAAGCTGAAATTATGGCGAGTCTTCTGACATATGATAACTGGTCTTTTAGCACTGTCTCTGACTTTTTTTTTTTTTTCATTTTTATAGGACACCTATTCTCAAGCTTGTAATTTTCATGGTTATATCATATATTTTATTGGATTTAACTTTGTTTAAATATTCTCTGTCTACAGTTATATACAACTACAAATGATTGAATTGGGTAGGTGCAAAGACTGTAATGCAGTAAACAGTAATTCTCTACTAAAGCTGTTTCAAAAGATTATATCTATTAATGCATTATGTATGTTAATATAAATTACACTTGGCTTACCCAAGGCATTAATTAGAAGATACAGAAGGAGAAGATAATTTGGTAAAGATCATAAGAGTAAGCTGTAAGAAGTCATAGTCATGTGAACTTAGACTTAACTTTTGATTTCTCTGGCAAAACACAGTGGCTAAAGATTCATAGTACAGAAACTCATAAGACTGTTGAATTGTTGATTGTTGAATTCTCCTTAACTGGAATATAGTTTGGAAACACTAACACATTACGACAGATTGCATTTCATTTTTGAACTGAGCAAACAACTTTAGTTAAAACCAGGCAGGGGCAGTCTCTGGAAGGCCTGTCCTTCAGTCTCTGCTTTATACATTGTCTCCTTATTTGCTCCCATGAGTATTTTGTTCCCTCTTCTTCTTGAGCTTCATGTGTTCATGTGTTCTTGGGTATACAGAGCTTTTGGGCTAATATCCACTTATCAGTGAGTGCATACTATGTTTGTTTGTTTGTGGTTGGGATATCTCACTCAGGACGATATTTTCTAGGTTCATCCATTTGCCTAAGAATTTCATAAAGTCAAGTTTTTAATTGCTGATAGTACTACATTGTTTAAATGAACCACATTTTCTGTACCTGTTCCTCTGTTGAAGGACATCTGGATTCTTTCCAACTTCTGGCTATTAAAATTAAGGCTACTATGAACATAGTGGAGCATGTGTCCTTGTTATATGTTGAAGCATCTTTTGGGTATATGCCTAGGAGTGGTATAAACTGGGCCCCCAGGTAATATTATGTCCAGTTCTCTGAAGAATAGCCAGACTGATTTCCAGAGTGGTTGTAAAGCTTGCTATCCCACTAGCAATGGAGGAGTTTTCCTCTTTCTCCACATCCTTGCCAGCATCTGCTGTCACCTGAGTTTTTGATCTTAGCTATTCTGACTATTGTGAGGTGGAATATCAGGGTTGTTTTGATTTGTATTTCCCTGATGACTAAGAATGTTGAACATTTCTTTAGGTGCTTCTCAATCATTTAGGTTTCCTCACTTGAAAATTATTTATTTAGCTTTCTACCCCATTTTTAATAGGGTTATATGATTGTCTGGAGTCTAACTTCTTGAGTTTTTTGTATATATTGAATATTATCCCTCTATCAGATGTTATATTGGTAAAAATCTTTTCCCAATCTATTGGTTGCCGTTTTGTCCTATTGACAGTGTCCTTTGCCTTACAGAAGTTTTGCAAGTTTATGAGGTCCCACTTGTCAATTCTAGATCTTAGACCATAAGCCATTGTTCTGTTCAGGAAATTTTCCCCTGTACCCATGTCTTCTAGGCTCTTCCCCACTTTCTCCTCTATAATTTTCAGTGTCTCTGGTTTTGTGTGAAGGTACTTGATGTACTTGGACTTGAACTTTGTACAAGGAGATAAGTTGATCCATCCCATATACAGCTACAGAACCCAGACACTATTGCATATGCCAAGAAGTTCTTGCTGACAGGAACCTAATATAGCTGTCTCCTGAGAGGCTCTGCTAGAGCCTGACAAATTGAGAGGCAGATGCTCTCAGCCAACCATTGGTCTGAGCACAGGGTTCCCAACAGAGGAGTTAGAGAGAAGACTGGAGCAGCTGAATGGGGTTTGTAACTACATAGGAAGGACAACAATATCAACCAACCAGAAACCCCAGAGCTCCCAGGCACGAATCCAGGAACCCCAGAGTATACATGGAGAGACTCATGGCTCCAGCAGCATATGTTGCAGAGGATGGCCTTGTCAGGCATCAATGGGAGGAGTGGCCATTGGTCTTGTGAAGGCTCAATGCCCCAAAGTAGAGGAATGCAAGGGCAGAGAGGCAAGAGTAGGTGGGTAGGTGGAGGAACACCATCACAGAAACAGGAGGGGAAATGGGATACGGGGTTTCCATGGGGAAACTGAGAAAGGGAATTATATTTGAAGTGTAAATAAAGAAAATACCCTAAAAATAAATAAATAAAAACTAAAACCAGGCAGATGCACCAAGTAATGTGAATATGTCTCTAATGTGAAGTTATGTCAGAAAATTTCTTACTCAAAAGTTACTCTATTTTTATCATAGAGGTGAATTTTGCTTCTTCAAGATGTGTAAAGAGTTGTATGGAATTTTGATGGGAATTACATTGAATCTGTAGATTGCTTTTGGTAAGATGACTACTTTCACTATGTTAATCTCACTGATCTTCTGATATCTTTCTTCTTTCAAAGACATGCTGCTGTCATGTAGGTCTTTTACTTGATTAGAGTTACCACAAAATATGTTATATTATTCATGGCTATTGTGAAAGGTGTTATTTCCTTGATGTCTTTCTCTACCAATTTGTTCTCTGTAAATGGAGGGTTATTGATTAATTTTTGTGTTCATTTTGTAGTCAGAAAATTCTATGAATGTGTTTATCAGCTTTATGAGTTCCCTGGTAAAACTTTTGGTCTTGTTTTTGTAAACTAGGATATTATCTGTCAATAGTGATACCTTGACATCTTCCTTTCCAATTTGTATTCCTTTGATCTAATTTGGCTGTATTATTGGTCAAGTTAGAACTTCAAGTACTAAAATAAATAGATATGAAATTGTTTGGAGTACCTTGTGTTTTTCCTGATTTTACTAATTTTACTATTTATACCAATTTTTGTATGGTATATGACCCCTGCATCTTTGGGATGAAGTTTACTTGATCATGGTGGTTCATCTCTTTGGTGTGTTCTTAAAATGTGTTTACAAGTATTTTATTAAGTATTTTTACAACAATGTTTATGAGGGAATTTTTTTTAAGAGGTCTGTAATTTTTTTCATTCATTGAGTCATTATTTAGGTATCAGGATGACTATTGCTTCATAGCATGACTTTGGCAATGTTTCTTCTGTTTCTCTTTTGTGGAATAATTTGCAGAATATAGTACTCAATTTCATATGTGCCGCAGACAGACTTTTCTGGGGTCCCTGATCTGTGGGGAATGGGTCTCTGGTTGCAGGTGAATGAGGATTCAGCGAATGTGGGGTGACAAACAGACACAGACACAAGGGAGTGTGGTATCTGAATGCGAATTGTCAAATTGAGCATCAGACTATTTATACAGAAGAAAATAGAGAAGTTACACAAAACAGAGGAATGCAAACCTGGAAGGGCTGGCAGGAACCAACTGGGATAACATTAAATGTTAACAGCTGGGAATCAAAAACAGCTCCACCTAAAGTCAGTAGCCTGGGGCAAGGGCTTCATGCCCTTGCCATAGTTCCTATAGTCCACATTCCTCCTAGGCCACTGTATTGCTTGTGTATGGGTGTAACTCAGCTACCTATTGTTCTAAGTATCTACCCTGGTTCCTCTTTAGATCACAAANTTCCTTCTTCCTAGAGAATGATAAATTCCTATGTAGGGCAGTGACTAGCTGCCTAGACCCAGGGTCAGCTCAAGGACTGACTGCCTAGGATCTAACATGGCTATGTATT
>NC_034593.1:41628609-41673684 GCF_900095145.1 Mus pahari
AGAGACAAAGATTGGAACTAAGACAAAAGGATGGACTATCCAGAGACTACCCCATCTGGGGATCCATCCCATCAGTAGCCACCAAACCCAGAGACTATTGCACATACCAGAAAGTTTCTGCTGAAGGGACCCTGATATATTGGCCTCTTGTGAGGCTATGGCAGTGCCTGAGAAATGAAGGAGTGGATGCTTACAGTCAGCTATTAGATGGAACAAAGGGCCCCCAATGGAGGAGCTAGAGAAAGTACCCAAGGAAATGAAGGGGTCTGCAACCCTGTAGGTAAAACTGCAATAAGAACTAACCAGTACCCCTAGAGCTCGTGTCTCTAGCTGCATATGTAGCAGAAGATGGCGTTTTAGCCATCATTGGGAAGAGAGGCCCCTTACTCTTGCCAACTTTATATGCCCCATAAAGGGGAACGCCAGGGCCAAGAAGTGGGAGTAAGTGGGGAGGGGAGCAGAGCAGGGGACGATATAGTGGACATTCGGTATAGCATTTGAAATGTAATTGAAGAAAGTATCTAATAAAACAATTTTAAAAAGTAAAAGAAAGAAAAAAAAAGCAGCTATTCTAAACCTGATAAAAGAGAAAGTGGGGAATACCATTAAACACAATGACAAGGAAACAGATTCCTTAACAGAACACCAATAGCACAGCCACTATGACCATCAATTAACTAATGAAATATCATGAAACTCAAATCTTCTGTAATGCAAAGGCCAGCCTACAAAGGCTAAAATGGCAACTTATAGATGGGGAAAGATCTTCACAAACCCACATCCGACACAGGCCTGATATCCAAAATCTATAAAGAACTCAAGAATACACATACATATCAACAAACCAATCAATCGAATTTAAAAAAAAAAAAATGGGTACAGATCTAAATAGAGATTTCTTAGCAGATGATATTCTAATAGTGGAGAAGCACTTAAAGAAATGTTCAACATCCTTAGCCATCACTAAAATGCAATTCAGAACAACTCTTCATCTTACACCTGACTGAATGGCTAAGATCAATAATATAAGTGACTAATTATTATGGTGAAGATTTGGGGCAAAAGAAACACTCCTCCATTGATGGTGGAGAGTGTAAATTTCTACAACTACTTTGGAAATCTATTCAGAAGTTTCTCAGAAAACTGAGAATCCATCTACCGTAAGACCTAGCAATACTACTCCAGGCCATATAGCCAAAGGATAATTGTTCAACTACACTCATAGCAGCTTTCCTCATAATAGTGAGGAATTGAAAGCAATATAGATGTCCTTTAATAGAAGAATGACTAAAGAAAATGTATATTCACACAAAGTATTGCCTAACTGTTAAAACAAAGTAACACCATTAAATTTGCAGGCAAATGGATGTAAGTAGAAAAAATTATATTGAGTGAGTAAACACAAAATGACAAATACGGTATGTTCTCACTTGTAAGTGTGTATAAGCTGAAAAAAAAAAAAGATAATTATGTTACAGTCCACAGACCAAGAAAAGCTAAATAACAAGGAAGGATCAAGGAAGCATGCTTGAATCTCCCTGGAAAGGGGAAATACAATACACATTGCTGGTGGACAGGCTTGGGGGTTGGCTGTGGGTTAAGAACAAGAGGAATGAGGTATAGGAAGGATGGAAAAAGAGAATACTGGGACAGACAACTCAAACTAGGGAGCATCTCTGAGATGAGCCAAAAAACTGGTGCAAAGGAAACTCTGGAAAATTTATGTGGATGACTCTCATTAAGACTCCTAGCAATGAGAGATACAGAGCATGAATTAGCCATCTTCTGTTACCAGACAAGACTTCTAGTAGAAATATCATGAAACCAACCCAGACACAAGAGCTTCAACATAGTTTATCCTGCCTACAAGATGTGCTAGGGCAAAGATGACAAGGTGGCACAGAAATTATTGGATTATCCAGGTTGAGACCCATGACAGAGAGGGAATATATGCCTGACAATGCTTATTAAAGTTCAGTGAAGTAATTACTAATGGTATTCTGTTATACTCATAGATTGGTGCCTAGCCCAACTGTCCTCAGAAAGGCTTTATCCAACAACTGATGGAAATGATGAAGAGACCCACAGCCAAACATTAGGTAGAGTTCAAGGGTCCCTGCTAAAGAGTGGGAGGATGGATTTTAGAAGCCAGAGGGGTCAAACACACCATAAGAAACCTGACAAAATTACTTAAGCTGGAGTCATTGTTGTTTACAAAGACTGAACTGACAACTAGGAAGCCTACATGGTAATGACCTAGGCCCTCTGCAAATATGTTACAGCTATAGTCTGGTCCTCTTGTGGGACTCCTATCACTCTGAGCAACGATAGTTTTGGACTCTTTGCCTGCTTTGAGAACCCCTTTTTTCAAACTGGGTTGTTCTGTCTAGCCTTACTCTGATATAAGGTGGCTAGTCTCACTGCAACTTGATATGTCATATTTGGTAGATATCCATGCGAGGCCTGCCCCATTCTGAAGAGAAATTGAGGTGGAGGAGTGGAGGGAAGGGATAGGGGAGAGTTGGGAGGGAGAACAAGAGAGGAGAAGAGGAAGTATAACTTCAGTTGAGAGTTTAAAAAATGTTACCTTGTTTTCCTAGATATAAGAAGTTTCCTGTTGTATTTTATTTGTTCTCTGAAAGTACTTATCTTACCTAAATGAAGAGCAAATGGAAGAAGAGTATTGCATGGGGGTGGGGGGAGGTCCTGGCAACCTGGAAGGATTAGGAACCTGTGGTATGGACATATTGTATGATAAAATAATCTAATTAAAATAAAAATTTTACAAACATCAAAAAGATAATTTTCTTAAATTTTTTCAACTTTAAAGCAAAACTGGTTACTGAATGTGTGACCAACCTCATCTCTGGAATGTGAAATTTCAAGTCATAAGGACAGACTCCTCTGTTTATCTTGCTCCTTTTGTAAGTAACATGTTAGGTTCAGAAGTAGAGTTTTCCTTTTCTGCATCTGATTAATGATAGAAATTAGTATTTTAAAACAATGTAATATGTGCTCTGTGATTTAATTGCTTTAGAATAACTCAATGAATTATTTATAGGTGAGTTTGACTGTAACAGAAATTGCTCATTGCTAAGTGATTTATATAGAATGTGTAGACTTCATAGTCATCCACTAGGACTCCACTGAGAAGCAATAGTTATTATCTTTGAATAAATTTTGACCATATATAAAATTTATAAATGTTTATTGGGTTTTATTTTTAATAAAACAACAAATCAGTATTATTTGTAGGTTATCTTATAAGATAACATATACATTTATTTTACATGGCATTCAAAATAGATTTTACCATTAACTAATTACACAGTCTTAACAACCTAAATTGTCTTTCATCATTGTATATATCTGTATATACTCATAAAAATTGAATTTCATCTAGAAGATTATTACAATAATGGAGTAATTATTCACAAATTACTCCAGTATTTATATCAGAATCTGTATGCAAATTAAGCTACAAAAATAGCCAAAAAATAATGTTAATACCAATGAGAAAGATGTAATTTTTAAGAAAGTGATATGCCTTGAGAAACTGTTGGTGCTATTGAATGTTTCATGGAGCATTTGCTGAAGAATTTAATATGTGAGTCTTTTTTATTCTGGAAAATAGCATCACTGCAATGAGTTTCAATGGAAATAGAGATGTGTATCAATTTTGTTAAAAAATCACATTTCATAAAGTAGAACGCAACTGGAAGTGTCACTGTTACACTCTTTCAAAGAGATGATACTTCAACACAGTAGAAATGTGACTGCCTCTAAACTTGGAATCATGTGAAGCAGAGAAGGCGAATGACTAAACATATCATCTTAATCAGAATGATACTATCCAGTCAGATCAGGATTCTGTAAATATTGCTTGTATTTCTATAGATAAAGGGATAAGATAAGAGCCAACCCCAGACTTTTACAAATACATGGCTTGAGCTGAGCCCATCATTTTTCTATCTATCACTAGGCCTAGTCCTGGAAGCCTCTAGTCTCTGAACAATATAAAATCTTCTGTAAGCCAGACCTTGAAGGTTTCAGATTTCAGACTTTGTCTGCTAACCCAGGCCTAGAATCCTTCATGCTCTACGACTTACTGTCAAATAATTTCACACTTTCTAGCTTTTTCTGAACTCTGGCTCTTCAGCTCAACTCTTAAGGCTCAAAGGCCTCTCCAAGCTGATTACAATTGGTTTCCTTTGCAATCTGGATGAATTGCTCTGCTTGGAAAGACTGCTCTGAACTCCTTGAATTGGACTGCCATGACTCAGTGACTGCCTGAACAGAAAGGAACTGAATGGAGCTTCATGAACTCAATAGAACTGCACTGCACTGAACTCAGCTCAACTGCATTCAACTGAACTCCAGTCAATGCTCTCCTTGCACTGCTCTTAAGTGGTCTCTCTTTCTAGTGTATTCTCCTGGCAGTTGGGCATTTTCTATCTCTGATTTATTCTGTCAAATCTTCCTCTGATTCATTTTGTCTGCCCTCAATCAGATGTCACTGCTTGCCATTAAAGTGTGTACTAAGGATGTGTCTATAATCCAGCCAGAGGGATTAAAGATGTGTACTAATGGCATGTCTGTACTCTAGCCAGATCACACAAACCAAAGCCTTTGGATATGATTCCTTGCTAGGGTGACCATGTGGCTAGATTAAAATTCCTCTACAAATTTAGGATAGTCATATCAAAGACTAGAGGCCAGAATCTAATATTAATGGGTATTCCTGGTTGGTAAAGAAACACAAAATACACTGGGTTTCATGTTTCTACACTAAAGGGGACCAGAAAGGAACAGAACTTGTATGCTAGATTCAGCCAACTTCATATGTTTGAAGGAAACAGTTTCTCTTTGGCTTGGGTAGAACAAAGACAATGGAAAATGAGCTGACAACACTTAATATGTTCAAGGCAATCTATGTAGAGCATACATTAAACATCTTTTTAACACATGCTTGCTTACTAATGCTTCAAAACACCAAAAGCCTGGTGTGGCAACATAATACACATCAGTATTCATTTTCCTCACTTGTAATTCACAAAGGAAATCACAGGGTGAAACATTAGGATTCAAAACCAACACATCAATTCAAGAAAGTAATGTAACATTAAATATTTGAAGGTGTAATCAGTCGCATGCTGTTGCCTTATTCTTCTGTATCATTACTGGAAAATTATTAAATAATAGAATGACTACTAAAATCCCCACTATCTTGCTACATTGTGCATCTAGAACGTCTTCCAAAAGTTCTGGGGATAAAAGACTAATCTCCAGCCTCATGACTAGGAACTCTGAAAGAACTTATATGAGTTAGAACATAGTGGTGCCCAAAGACCAAGGGAATTTCTTATTAATGAGGATAGGAGAATTCTGATCTCTAATATCTTCATTTTCCACACATCATGAGGTATTTAGGTGTATTGGTTAGTTTTATGTGAACTTGACATAAGCTAAAACCCATCTGGGAAGATAGAGCCTCAAAATCAGAAAATGCTTCCATCGGATCAGGCTGTAGGTGAGCCTCCAGGCAATTTTTCTTAATTAGTGTTTGATGGAGGAGGGCCCAGCCCTTTTTGGATGGTGCTGCCTGTGGGCTGGTAGTCCTGGGTTTTATAAGAAAGCAGGTTGAGAAAACCACAAGGAGTAAGCAAGTAAGTAGCATTCCTCTGCATCTGCTTCTGACCACAGATTCCTGCCTTGTTTAATCCTGTTTTATTTATTTATTTATTTATTTATTTATTTATTTATTTATTTATCTGTTTGTTTATTTATTTATTTAAATGAACTGCAATGTGAATGGAAGCATAAACCAAATAGATGAGCAAATCCCTTCCTCCCCAAGTTGCTTCGATCATGGTGTTTCATCAAAGCAATAGTAATACTAATATGTCAGTAGGTTTGCTAGGTGATGTGCCTATTATATGGTATTCTGTATTCAGGTAGGATCAAATGCAAAGGGTCAAATCCAATGTAAACTAAAGCTGTGATGCAGTGCAAATATTTACTCTATTTATTTTGAGTTTGGGCTATTTTATAAAAGCAAAGCCAATTAGTAGAAAAATTGATACAAAGAATTTGAACTATATCTGACAACATGGTTATATAAATTATTATATTATAGCAATGAAAGTTATTGAAAACACAGACACTCCTCAGCCTGAAGGAACAGTAAATACAAAAACTTTGCGAAGATATATTTTTCTGATATAAGATCATAATACTGTACCTTTTTCCTGTGAAAAATGTGAGGATTTCCTAGGGAAGGAAGGAGTGTGTGAATGAATGACTCTCTGAGAGGTAGTGGGCAAGTTGGAACTGAATTCAGGAAAATAATTATTTTTCTTTAGAAAGTCCGGGTCCCCAGGCCCTTTCATCTGTTATAGAACTAAAGAACAAGAAATTTCAATGTGTTGCTCTAGGAAAGATAATTCCTTTGTGGTAGCAGCTGTTAAGCGTTGTGATGAAGCAAGCCTTATCATCACATATGGATTAAAGAATCTACTTCATAGCGGTGATAGAGCAAACAACAGCCAAAGCATATGGTTTCCGTCTTTTATTATCCTGTTGGCTGAGATGCTAATCTATGACTCATCGTTTGGACATGCAGTGATGTTTTCCTTCCTCTCATGGAGATTCTCAGTCTTAGTACACTTTCTTCAAATGGAAAATGTAACTGATGAAGTTAGATTAAAGAAAAAAAATGAAGACATATTTGTTTCCTCCTTTTTGACTAGCTTTTGTTTTTAGAATTTCATGCAGTATTCACAAACACTTGACTACTTCCATATCTATCCACTCAAGTTTGTGTCCTTTTGGTTTTCTTAAAATACATCAAGTAAAGATTGTACTGCTAAAGTCCTCTTTCATACTTGGTTACTTAATGGTGGGGGGTAGGGGCAATTTGTGGAGAGCCTTTGAGAGGCCAGCTTGGCAGGAACCTCACATTGGCCAAGGAGAAGGAATGGGCTTCAGTCAGGAATCTGACATTAGATCATGGCAAAGATGTAAGTTCAGGCAGAAATCTGACATTATTGTATGACAAGGAAGTAAATTCTGACAAGAATCTGATTTTAGGGTGGAACAAAGAAGTAGGCTTCAGGCATGAATATGACTTAGGACTAGGACAGGGAAGTAGGCTCAGATATCTTGATCCTCTTGATAAGCCCTTAGAATAAGTAGTCAGGGGGAGTGATAATCATGGGACTTTGCTTATTATCTTGCTTGCTCCTCATTGTACTATTCTCCCTTAGTACTTGTATGTAATTAAAATGGTATAAAAGCAGATTGGGAAAAAAATAAACCTGCCTCAGCCTCAGAACTGCTTGTGGTCATGCTACAATATTGTCTAATTGTCTTTTTTCTTTTTAATCCTCACTCCTGCATTGGAGAACCTGTCGACTGACTCCAATTTATAAGTTACCACAGCCTTTACGAACAGTGTTTTTCCCTCTATCACCAATGACAGTTTGCCTATAGCTCCTTCACTAGGGTAGGTCTTTGGTATCCTCCTCTTTCCCTGCCTCAATTTCATCTGGTTTATGCTTGCACAGGTCTTGTACAAACTTTCACAACCACTGTGAGTTCATATGTGCAACAGATTTGATTTGCTATGTTCAGAAAACACCATTTTCTTATACCTATTCACACGCTCTAACTCTTACAATCTTTAAATCATTTTTCGTCAATGATTTCTGTGCATTTGTGAGAAAGAGTAAGGAAAACAAAGACATCTTTGAAAGTAGGCATTTAGAATACAAGGTTTCTTTACAAATCAAGTGTTTATTCCTCTAGCAAAAAAATGTACATTCTTCAAACCTGCAGAGTTCCTCCATAGCTTCTTTCCGATATAGATGGATAAATGTCTGGCCATCATATAGCAAACACAGCATATGTTTATGAGACTTTTCAAAAGTCTTTTTTGTGCTATGACATTATACCCCTATGCTAGGGCATTGAGCCTCCACAAGATCAAGGGCCTCCCCTCTCATTGATGCCAGAGAAGGCAACACTCTGCTACATGTGCAGCTGGATCTAGGGTTCCCTCCATGTATACTCTTTGGCTGGTGGTTGAGTCTCTGGGAGCTCTAGGGGGGGTCTGGATAGTTGATATAGTTGGTTTTTCCTATGGGATTATAATCCCCATCAACTCCTTTAGTCCTTCCACTAACACTTCCATTGGGGTCCCCGTACTCAGTCCAATGCTTGGCTGTCAGCATCTGCCTCTGTATTTGTCAGGCTCTGGCAGAGCCTCTCAGGAGATAGCTATATCAGTCTCCTATCAGCAAGCACTTCTTGGCATCAGCAATAGTGACTGGGTTTGTTATCTGCAGATGTGATAGATCCCTAACTGAGGTGGTCTCTGGATGACCTTTCCTTCAGTCTCTGCTCCACTCTTTGTCTCTGCATTTTCTTTAGATGGGAACAATTCTGGGTTAAAATTTTTGAGATAGGTGGGTGGCCCTATCCCTCTGCCATGGACTGTGTCTATCTATCCACTGGATATGTTCTCTACATGTTCTACCAATGCTTTATTAAGTATTTTGGCTAATGTCATTCCCATTGGTTTCTGGGAACCTCTGGCATCTAGAACTAGTGGCTTCCCTAGTTTCCCATCCTTTACTGCTACACACTGCCTTTCAATTTCCTGACCCTCTGTACTTCTCCCAAAAGCTTGGAACACTCATGATACAATTCACAGACCATATGAAGCTCAAGAAGTTGGAAGACCAAAGTGTGGATGCTTCAGTCCTTCTTAGATGTAGGAACAAAATAATCACAGGATGTAAAGGAAGAGAGGGAGGAACCTGGAAAAGAAACGAAAAGGAGGGGAAAAGTAGGGCAGTATCAGGTGTGGAAGGAGACAGGAGAGAAGTACAGAGGGTCAGGAAATTGAACAGAGATATTTAGCAGTGGAGGAAGGGGAACTGCCAGTAGCCACTATTCTTAATCCATGTATTTATCAAGAATATTTTACTGTAAGATTAATTTATGTAGTTTGTCTTTAAGATGTTTTAAGACTGAAAGATCTATTTAGTTTGCAATAAATTATAGTATACCGATACTATGTATGTCCCATATAACTATGAAATATGAAGAAAAAATTACCACCATACAACAAACATGGTTACTTAGATGCACTTCTTTTGTGAACATTAGTTTTATTATATTGTAAAATGAGAGATCAAACTGATCAATTTTCTCAGTATGGTTGACTGAAAGGAAAAGTTCTGAAAATTATTGTATCTTGAACCTCTGAATGAATTGATTTGATTCTTAAACTAATATTACTTATATGATTAGATCTTTACTTCAAACATTAGAACTCTTGTTTTATTTTAATTAGTGTTATCCTTTAAAAGTTTATTATTTGCAAATTCCACATATGTATGCTGAATGCACACAGAGCAAGTCAAACGCCTACCCCCACCTCCTAAACTCTTTCTGGACATTCATCATGCCTGCCTCCTAACCTCATGCTCCATTTCTTTTGTAGTTTTCTGTTAGTTAAAATTAAGAAGCTCACTGAGACCAAATAAGGTTTTGCACAAACTCACTCTCTTATAATAAAATTACATACAGAAGTTCTGTGTTAGTGAAAATACTTGAGCTCTTTAACACTTATTAAAGCTAAGCTGTAAAAGATCTGTTCCAATCACATCTGAATAACTAATTTTCGAGTATCTAATGTCATTCTACATGCAGAAATGTGTGAACACAGAGGTTAATTTCATTGTCAAAATTATGTGAATTCTTATTGTGTATTCTTCCCAATAGCCCAGATGAAAAAGACAATGTAACTTCATAAAACATTGAAAACAACAAATTACATTTAGCACATCATTTAAAACTTTTAAAAATGAAAAATAGGTTATAGCTATTTAAACTAATAAAAGAATTGTTTTTTTATTGATGGAAAAACCACAGAAATTATGACAATTTTCTCCATACTCCTACAAATATGTTGCTATTTGCAAACTCACACATACTCACATTTCAACTTTTAAAAATCTTGTCTTTGCATATCAAAATAAATATAATTTTAAATATATTATTTAAAATAAATGAACTTATTTCTGATAAATTTTATCCTTATGATGAAATAAATATAAAAAATTGCATCCCATTCCATTTATCTTTCAATTTTAACAATTGTTTGATGTATTTTTGCATAAGGTCTGAAAGAAAGAAAAGAAGGCAGATGTAGCCAGGAGCAAAGAGAGTTATGAAGTGATATAATTATCTGTTATCAGTAGAGAAATCCCTTGTATTCCTTCATGAAGTGTGAGATTTAATTTATTTCTTATTATAGTATATTACAGACATAACAAAGTCCTGAGTTATATCTCTCAAAAATTCCCATATTATCAGTTGAGTAGAAATATTACTATAAAAATTGCTTGTTAATTCTTAAAATTGTTAATTAAAAGATTAGCTATTGAAAATTTACAGAGAATTTAGTGTTACATTAAACATGCCAAGGCACTACTAAAATTATTCCTTAAACTAAAAATTTACTTGACCTTCTTCTAGGGAGATAGTTTATTCATAGTCACATAAAAACTGAATAATAACTTCCTATATGAGTAAATAATAAAAAGTTCTCTAAGGCATATTAGAATGCATTAAGATGAGTCATATTTTCATATGTAAGAAGACTTTCCTATTCTTCCAAATATACTAGGTAATATTTTTTCTAAGTTGCTTAATCAATAGTAGTACATTTAAATAATTTCATGTAATATGTGCAAAAATATAAATAATACTGCTCCTTTTACTTGCCATTTAATTGTGAAAAAAATCACATTACTTTGAATTACAGAATATAAACTGTTAGTATCTATTACTGTTAAATCATATTTAAAAATTATTTAACTTTGGTCATGACAGTCTCTTCTGAATTGATAATAAACACATAAATTTATGCTTCATATCAGTTACCATGTATTATAAATTTTTATTGATAATTGTTGTATTTAAACATACATGTTTTCAAGTGGGCACAAACATTTTCATTTATTCCAAGAGATTGAAGAAGGTGGAATCATGATCAGCATGTGTTAAATATATGCATAGAAATACTATAATGAATCTTTCTTAATGTACAGCTAACATAAACATAAAAAGTAATTTTAAAAATATATAAGAGAAGTGATGTTTGTATCAATTGTCCATTTTATGACTAGACTAACACCACTTTTGTATATAGGTGATGTCAAGTCACCTCCAGTGATATTTGTCATTTCAAAAGAATAGTCCAGAATATCCTATTTCTATGTTTAATGTGGGGTTGCACGTGCAATCTCCACTTTTCTCCTTCAGTGAGACATTTTTGAGGCTTGCAAATTCTAGTTGAAGAAAAACTAATTATTATTTTACTATTTATTTCTCATATATGAACTTTTTTTGGTGCAGATTACCTTGCTTGAATAAATCCCAGCTTTAGTTCTGTTTCAACATTCCCTTTAAAGAAAGTCTAGCTCTTGTCCTTGATGACTGAGATTTATATTCCTCTGAGCTTCTTGCATATGTCTCAGATTGTACCTAACTAAAGCCTCCGTTGCTCTACTAAGCATTGCCTGTCTTGTTATACTCTGAGGTAAGTCCTCAGACACTCAGTCAAGTATGAATGAATCATTTATCCAGGTCCTCCTTGCTGTCAGGAGACAAATTGCCTCTATCATATTTCTTTGGACTTTGTCACAAGTGAAAAGAAATATATAGTCCAAGTTTATGTTCATGTCTGGTGAAAGTTCAATTCACTGACGGATGCTTTCCGTGTAGAAGATGAGGACATGAGCATGGTCCCAATGACTTCACACCTGCCACAGTTGCAGACACTTTGAAGGGAAACATCAACTTGATCAGGTCTGCTAAGTTACTTGTAGCTACGGTTAACAGAGCACTACACGACTTCGGCTGATTGGCCATGCCTTCTACTTTTCTTAACCAGTTATTGAGCAGAGAATATATATGTCTCAGAATCTGGTTCCAGATAAACTTAATAAAAGATAGTACTCATGATGTTGTTTTTCTTCTCCACTGTTTTGTTGCAGTCTGTCTATGTACAGAAGCAAGTGTTAGTATGGAGTGTAATATATTTCTTATAACCATTCAATGTAGGTGTTCACACTAATGGAGTATTCAGGGTATGTAGACCCACTAAGTCTCAAAATAAGACAAGGGATGAGATAATATACAATATTTCCTTACCTAGCATACCAACAAGGTGGAGACTAAATATAAATTTAACTATTTACAATATCTACCTTACATTTTTTTTTTGAATTTCGTGATACGTCTTTAATATAAGTCTGTTATTGAAATGCTTGTGCAAGAAGCTTTATCATATATGCTTTTAACTACACATATTTAACCTATCATTCACTTGATTTAAACTGATAAAGGCAAAGGTTAACTTTATAAATAAGAGGCAAAAATCAATAGAAGTAGAAAGTTGGGACATGGAAGAATGTTTTAAGAGAGGGAAATGAGGGAGGACTTAGAGTTACTTTTAAGTTGTTTGGAAAGTTGGATACACATATGTATTTGAGCAAATACCATTCCTGAGCATATACCCAAAAGATGCTCCAACATACACGAAGAACACATGTTCCACTATGTTCATTGCAGCCTTAGATTTTTTTCTTTGATAGTTTCTTTATTTACATTTCAAATTTTGTCTCCCCTCTGGAATTCCCCTATCCCATCCCCCCCTCCTACTGCCTCTATGCAGCCTTATTTTTAATAGCCAAAAGTTGGAGAGAACACAGATGTCCTTCAAATGAGGAATTACATTTATACAATGGAATACTATTCAGTTATTAAAAACAATGACTTCATGAAATTCACAGGCAAATGGATGCATCTTGATATATCATCCTGAGTGAGGTAACCTAGTCACAAAAGAAGACACACAGTACGCACTCATTGATAAGTGGATATTATCAATATAAAAGTTCAGAACACCGAAGATACATTTCACAGACCACATGAAGCTCAAGAAGAGGGAAGACCAAAGAGTGGGTGCTTTGGTCCTTCTTAAAAGGAGAGTAAAATACTCACAGGAGCAAACATGGAGATAAAGTGTTGAGCAGAGACTGAAGTAAAGGCCATCCAGAGACTGACCCACCTGAGGATCCATCCCATACACAGACATGAAACACAAACACCACTGGGGATGCCAGTAAGTATTTGCTGACAGGAGCCTAATATAGTTGACTGCTGAGAGGCTCTGCCAGAGGCTGACAAATACAGTGTTTCATGCTCACAGCTGACCATTAGACTGATCGTGGGCTCCCCAATGGAGGAGTTAAGAGAAAGGACTGAAGGAGCTGAAGGTGTTTGCAACCCTAGGAAGAACAACAATATCAACCAACTAGACCTCCCCAACCCTTCCACTTTACCTCAGAGTTTCCAGGGAGTAATCCACCAACCAAAGAGTACATGTGGAGGAACCCATGACTCCAGTTGCACATGAAGTAGAAGATGGCCTTTGGGACATTAATGGGAGGAGAGGAGCTTAGTCCTGGGAAGGCTTGATGCCCCAGTGTAGGGGAATGCCAGGGCGGGGAGGCAGGAATAGGTGGGTGCTTCCTCATAGAAGCATGGGGAGAGAAGATAGGATGGGGTTTAGGGTAGGGGAAACTGGGAAAGGGAGTAACATTGGAAACGTAAATAAATAAAATATCCAATAAAAAGATTTCAAAAAGAAAAGTGAAAAAAAAAGTGTCTTCAAACATTTATGCTTAGTGGTTCAAGAAGTTTGTTTATTTCTAACACTGTTTTTAAGATTAAGTTATTTATTTTATGGTCATTTCTATTTTAGTTCTTTGTATTTACATACTATTGATCTGACATATGTATAATGATAAAGATTCTTTTTTTCCCCCCACTTTTGCAGGCAACCTCTCTGCTTAAATGATGCTGTTCTTTGATGTGCAGGAGCATTTTTTAGCTTCATGAGGTCCCGTTTGTTACTTGTTGCTGTTAATGCCTGTACTACTGGAGTCTTGTTCAACATGTACCTATCCAGTTTGACTAGCACCATTTGCTGAAATATGCTTTTCTCTACTGTGTATTTTTGCCTTCTTTATCAAAATAGGTGTCCAAAGATGTATGAATTTAGGCTGTATTTTTAATTCTATGTTATTGAAAATCATTTCAGTATTTATGCCAGTACCATGCTGTTTTTATTACTATTGCTCGGTAATACAACTTGAAGTCTGGGATGGTGATTGCTGCCAGAGTTCTTTTATTATTCAGGATTGTTTAGGATATCCTGGGATTTTTTTGTGCTTCCTTAAAAATTTTAAGACTTTTTTCAAATTCCTGTGGTGAATTGTGTTAGAATTTTGATTTGAATTGTATTTGCATATGGCTTTTAAAAGGATTGTTATTTTAATATGTTAATATTTGCTTTTAAAAGGACAGAAGTGGATGCTCACAGTCAGCTATTTGATAGAACACAGGGCCCCCAATGGAGGAGCTAGAGAAAGTACCCAAGGAGCTGTAGGGGGCTGCAACCCTGTAGGTGGAACAACAATATGAACTAACCAGTACCCCCAGAGCTCGNGTCTCTAGCTGCATATGTAGCAGAAGATGGCCTNATCAGCCATCATTGGGAAGAGAGGCCCCTTGGTCTTGTAAACTTTATATGACCCAGCACAGGGGAAGGCCAGGGCCAAGTAGTGGGAGTGGGTGGGTAGGAGAGCAGGGGTGTGTGTGGGGGTTTTAGGGAACTTTTGGGATAGCATTTGAAATGTAAATAAAGAAAATAATAATAAATAAGTAAATAAAAGGATTGTCATTTTTACAATGTTAATATTTGTATACTTGAGCATAGAATATCATCTTATGTCTTTAATTACTTTGTTCAACATCTTAAAATTTTCATTATAAAAGTGAAAAAAAAATGAAAATGTGGAAAAGCTGTTGCTTTGTTGATAACCTAGAATGAAGAACTGGAGAAAATTACATTGGATAGATCTTTCATTTCTGTAAAGCATTATCTTTTCACTAAATATTTCTTCAGAAAACTTGGTATGTGATAACCTTGGCATCAGAGCAGTGTCTGGAAAACATTCATTCACAGCATGACAAGGAAAGACCTACTCTCCTGGCCTTTTGTCTTTTGACACAGTTTCCCATTCTGCTTGAATTTATTCTAAATCACTTAGGATTTAATCGATTCAAGGATGATAGAGGGTGGTTCAGGTATTTTATGTTCTTAATATATTTCTCATTAGGCAAGCTTCCAAAAATGTTTCCTTATTAGGAGACGATCCCAGCAGATGATCCATAAATAGACTATAATGTTCCCTCTATCAACTCTTTTGACAATGGAGGCTTTTCGTATTTCAATAGAAAAATGCCTCAGTGCAGTGAGCTAATGGTTTGAGACCATCCATAGATCTCAGAGGAACTATGATTTTAAACCTAGAAGCTACAATGAACTAAATAAATGCAAGATAGGTTAGCTGTTATTAACATAAATTATTTGTTATGGATTATTACAGATAAAGTATCACTTGTCTTTGCCATGTATTAATATTTTTATTTAGAAGAAAAAGCCCCAAGTGACCTTATTAACTCTTCATCTACTGTATTTAATACTCAATATAAACCATATTTAAATCTGTGGCATGTGCTATCTAAAAGATAACTTCCTAGTATGCAATCAGTTTACAGGATGCAATACCTAAAACTATACCTACTAAAGATTTGTTTCTATCTTATTCTTTTTAGTAATTATAAAATTATCCTCTACCATAACAAAAATGAGGGCACAGTATTAATTTTAACCTCTAATACTTTTCTATGTGATGGCCTTCCCCAATCCTTCTCAAACCTTCTGTTTGTTTCACAGTGAGTTTTGTTTGTTATAGAACACGATTTTAATATTTTCAACTGTTAATATTCAAAAAACAATAATTATTGTATGATATATTTCATTGTATGTCTCCCTTTTCATTTCTGATTTTCTTAATTTGGTTACTGTCTCCGTGCTCTCTGATTACTCTGGCTAAGGGTTCATCTATCTTGTTGATTTTCTCAAAGAACAAGCTCTTGGTTTGGTTGATGCTATGTATAGTTTTTTTGTTTCTATTTGATTGATTTCAGCCCTGAGTTTGATTATTTCCCACCATCTACTACTCTTGGGTATATTTGCTTCTTATTGTTCTAGAGCTTTCAGGTATGCTGTTAAGCTGCTAGTGCATGCTCTCACTAGTTTCCTTTTGGAGGCATTTAGAAGTATGAGATTTCCTCTTAGCACTGCTTTCATTGTCTCACAAAAGTTTGGGTATGTTGTAGCTTCATTTCATTAAATTCTAAAAAGTCTAATTTTCTTTTTTTATTTCTTGCTAGTCCAAGTTATCCTTGTGTAGAGGGTTGTTCAGCTTCTACATGTATGTGGGCTTTATATTGTTTATGTAGTTATTGAAGAATAGCCTTAGTCTGTGATGATCTGATAGGATGCGTGGGATTATTTCAATCATCTTGTATCTGTTGAGGCCTGTTTTGTGACTAATTATATGGTCAATTTTGGAGAAGGTAACATGAGTTGTTGAGAAGAAGGTATATCATTTTGTTTTAAAATAAAATGTTCTATAGATATCTGTTAAATCCATTTGATTCATAACTTCTGATAGTTTCACTGTGTCTCTGTTTAGTTTCTGTTTCCATGATCTGACCATTGCTGAGAGGTGGGTATTGAAATCTCCCACTATTAATGTGTGGGGTGTGACATTTGCTTTGAGCTTTAGTAAAGTTTCCTTTGTGAATGTGGGTGTCCTTGCATTTGGAACATAGGTTTTTAGAATTGACAGTTCATCTTGGTAGATTTTTTTTCCTTTGACCAGTATGAAGTTTACTTCCTTACCTTTTTAAATAACTTTTTGATGAAAGTTGATTTTATTTGATATTAGAATGGCTACTTAAACTTGTTTCTTGGGACCATTTGCTTGGAACTTTAATTTCCAACCTTTTACTCTGAAGTAGTCTCTATCTTTGTTACTGAGTTGGGTTTCCTGTATGCAGCAGATGCTGGGTCCTGTTTATGTATTCAGCCTGTTAGTCTATGCCTTTTTGTTGGGAAATTGAGACCATTGATGTTAAGAGATATTAAGGAAAAGTGATTGTTACTTCCTGCTACTATTGTTGTTAGAGGTAGAATTATGTTTGTGTGGCTATCTTCTTTTGGGTTTGTTGAAAGATTACTTTCTTGCTTTTCTTAGGGTGTAGTTCACTCGTTGTGTTTGTGTTTTTCCATTTATTATCCTTTGTAGGGACAGATTTATGGAAAGATACTGTATACATTTTTTTCATGGAATAACTTGTTTTCTCCATCTATGGTAATTGAGAATTTTGCTGGATATAGTAGCATATGTTGGCATTTGTGTTCTCTTAGGGTCTGTATGACATTTGCCTAGGGTCTTCTAACTTTCATAACTCTGGTGAAAAGTCTGGTGTAATTCTGATAAGTTTGCCTTTATACGTTACTTGACCTTTTTCCCTTACTGCTTTTAATATTCTTTGTTTTTTTCATTTGGTGTTTTGATTATTATGTGACAGGAAGAATTTCTTTTCTGGTCTAGTCTGTTTGGAGTTCTGTAGGTTTCTTGCATGTTCGTGGGCATCTTTTTCTTTAGGTTACGGAAGTTTTCTTCTATAATTTTGTTGAAGATAATTTCTGACACTTCAAGTTGAGAGTCTTTGTTTTCTTCTATACCTATTATCCTTAGTTTTGGTCTTCTCATTGTGTCCTGGATTTCCTGGATATTTTGGGAAGGAGCTTTTTGCTTTTTGCATTTTCTTTGACTATTGTGTCGATGTTTTCTATGGTATCTTCTGCACCTGAGATTCTTTCTTCTATCTATTGTATTCTGTTGGTGATGTTTGCATCTCTAAAACTCCTGATTTCTTTTCTAGGTTTTCTAACTCCAAGGTTGTTGTGATTTCTTTATTGTTTCTATTTCCAGTTTTAGATTTTGGATGGTTTTGGGTATTTCCTTCATCTTTGTTTGCTTATGTTTTCCTGTAATTCTTTATGGGATTTTTGTGTTTCCTCTTTAAAGACTTCAAGCAGCTTACCTGTGTTCTCCTGTATTTCTTTTAGGGAGTTATTTATGTCCTTCTTAAAGTCCTCTATCTTCATCATGAGAATTGATTTTATATCTGAATCTTGCTTTTTCAGTGTGATGGTGTATCTAGGACTTACTATAGTGTGAGAATTGGTTTCTCATGATGCCAAGTAACCTTGGTTTCTGTTGCTTTTGTTCTTATTATTGCCTCCTTCCATCTGTTTATCTCTAGTGCTACCTGCTCTGACTGGATACTGTTCTTCCTGTGAATCTGATTGCATTGCCTGTTTTTGTGATACTTTGACTCTGGGATCCTGTGACCCTGAGATCCTGAGTGTGTCATTGCACCTAGGAGTCAAGCTAACTCTGGTATCCTGAGACCCTGTGGTCCTGAGTGTTTTAGAGTACCTGAGAGAGGAGCTTCCTCTGGGTGTTGTCAGACTGGCTGTGTAGTTCACACCCAAGGTTTGCTCAGGCGCTGGCCCAAACTAGAAGGAACCTGTCCACAGTAAGTTTTATATCATTAACACATAAGTGATAGCCTGAGTCCACTATAAGGTCAGAATGGACACAGCTACTTCTTTCACATATCAAGGATGCTTCCATTAAGGTGTCAACTCAATATGACCAGAGTGTTTCCACAAAAATGACCACAGTGTTGCTGTTTCAGCTAGATCTGTTAAATGCACTCAGTTTTTGTAAATATCCTATGGCCACAGAGTTTTCTGAGCCCTTAGTTAATCTACAGATCATCAACAATATGGAAACCTTTAATGTATATGATAGTCCTAAATGAAAATCAGAATACCTCATTATAAGATTTTGTGGTAATAAATTACATGGTTTAATGTTATTATGAGTTTCTTAAATGCAATATGATATAGAACTAACTCCTATTCCTCAAATTTGCTTTAAAATGAGCTTAAATTTCAAAGACTAAGTTGTTTTTACTTTGTCTTTCATGTTGTTATTTAATTGATAGGTATGACAACTCAATCAGTGATAAATTAAGAGTCATGGTCCCTGTCAACGCCATAGGTTTTATTATGAGGTTATTAGACAGTTCTAAAAGTAACCACAAGTGATACTTGAAAAAGATTTTATGAAACTGGGTAATTGGTGATAAGCTGCATGCAAAAATTTTCCAACACTCTAAATATATTCAGTGTCTTAAAATTTTTAGGTTAGAGTAAATGTCAAAAGGAAGAAAAAAAAGGATAGGGACCCAGCCTCTGCTGTGAAGTCACTGTCTCATCTGACTTACAGAAACATTTTTGTAGTGACTCTTGTCAAGTGAAAATTTCAACATTGAATCCTTAGGCCACTTGGGCAACTGTAGGAATCAACTGTAATATTTTTTTCAATAACAGCAACAGAGTTTGAGTGCTGACAAACACCTGAGTTTCAAGGTAGCTCATAATCCAGGTCAATAAAGTTTTGTGCCATTGGGGATTTTTAATCATCAATAGCTATACTAGCCTTCAGTTTTGTTTTTAACTACAATAAGCATAGCTGCAGCAATCCTGAGGCTCATCTCAATATATTAATTAATAAGAGCATAATGAATTTTATTTAATAATTTATTTCCTATAGCATTATTTTTCACATAAATGTAGGCTCTGAAAATTTTCTAATACATCTTAATTTTTTTCTTTTCATTTCTTTCATGTGTTTTGGAGGGTGTTTTTCTGACTTGTACATGTGTATTGTTTCTTTATATTGTACACATATATTTGTGTGTATGCATATGTAGTCTCATGTACCCTTGAGGTCAGAGAGTGACACAGGGAATTTTTCTCTATCACCATCTACTTAGTCTCTACAGACTGGGTCTTCTACTAGGACTGGAGCTGGAAAGAACTGTTGGAAACCCCTAGCAATCTTCCTTATTTATCCTACCACTATAGAGGAATTATAGGCACACAGAGCCCAGATTTTTACATAGAACCTTGGGACAATATTAAACTATAAGAGCCATTATTTTTTGTATGCTTTTATATGGTTATAGTTGCTATTTTCTTTTTGGATGTTATTTTATTTAGTTTTCTTGTTTTGGGGGGGACAGGGGGTCCTTATTGTATTGTATTTTCATTTTATTCAAAATAACTTAAAGTAGGGTAGGGAGGGAGGGAAGAAAGATCTGTAATAACTCCAGAGAGGAACAGAATAATATCTAAATATTTTAAATTTAAGTATCATTTTAAATAACAAAAAATTAAAAATTAAATTAAAAAAAAGGAAACAAATCTGCAAGGCCCACTCCAAGGTATTAATTTTCTCAAAGAATTTCATGCAATAGCAGGTCAGGTTCTTCCCTCCCTCCCACTCAGCCTTCCACTCCATCCCTCACCATCCACTTTCCATTCCAGGGTGAGGAAAAAGGATTGGATCCCTGAGGACTAGCAGAAAGAATGGAAACATGCAAGGTTAGGAGATAGGAGGTGGTGGAGGGGACCTTCCAAAATGCACCAGAGACCTGGGAGGTGAGAAACTCTGAGGACTCAAAGAGAGGGACCAAAGATGAAATGCCCCAAAATAGGGACAGGGAATTTATAGAGCAGCACACCTCCAACAGGAAGACAGGACATCAAGTGAGGGATGGAGTTACCATTCCACAGTCACAACTCTGACCCATTATTCTTCCTGTCTGAAAGAATTACAGGGTTGGAAGTGAAGAGGAGCCCGAGGAAAAGTAGGTCCAGTGGCAGGCCCAAAGTTGGATCTAGCTCAGAGGAATGTCCTAGGTCCTGACACTATTATTTGAGCTGTGGAGTGCTCACAAACGAAGACCTAGCATGGCTACGCTCCAGAAGACCCAAGGAGCATCTGAAGTAGTCAGATGTAGATATTTGCACACTACCAATGGACAGAAGCGGCTGACCACTGTTGTTGAATTAGGGAAGGCTGAGGGAATCTGAGTAGAAGGGCGGCCCTGTAAGAGGACCAGCACTCTCAATTAATCTGGACCCCCGAGATCTCTCAAACAGGCAGAATACACCAGCTTTTATGAGGCCCCCATCACAATACAGTAGAGAACTATTGGGTCTGTGTTCATTCAGGGATAAAGCACCTATCTCTCAAGAGACTGGAGTCCTCATGGAACTTAGAGGTCAGGTTTGTATGTGTGGGTGTCATCCCCATGGAGACAGGGGAGTGGGGAGGAGATATGAGATGTGGAACAGTCGGAGAGTAGATACGGGTATGAAATATGGGGTATAAAAATTAATTAATAAGAATAAAAAGAATTTTCACACTCTAAAAGTTCGACAACCTTTTCAAGCAACACTATCAGCTGGAGGACACGTGCTCCCAAACATTAAATCATCGGGGGCATTAAACATTCCAACCAAAGCAGGATCCTACACCACTTCAAGGTAGATTTGCTTACTAGAAGAAAGAGTGATTAGACAGGAGGGAATGTTAGCTGTACTTGCTGACAACCATGTAGCAGAAAATGCTGCAGATTAAATTATACTACACTCTGGAACAGTAAGATTTGATGATGCCCAGACTACTGAACACAAAAACACTGGCAGATCAGGCTGTCCCAAGAGGTCATAGGTACCTTTTCCACAACAGTTTCTTGCCCTAAATATGTCTTTAATCCAATTTTTTTCTATTTAGTCTTGTATAACAAATATGTAACTGTAGATGGCATATTCCGCTATATTTTGAGAGCCGTTTAAAGAAATCCTTGACTACCAAGAAGCATCTCATGGGAACCTATAATATATAGTTGGTTGGTCATACATACAGGACATTTCCTGTAGAAAGAATGGATGCATCTTATATGGATACTTCACCTGCCAAATAAAATACCAATTAGCTTAGAAAATGGTAGAATAGAAGGTGGTATATCTGGGAGGCAGAAAGATTTCTAGGATAAAGCTAAACAAGGGAGATTTGCCCAGGGAGATAAGATAAAATGGATTCATGGTACCTGATCACAGGTAATCAACCTAGTGGCAGAATGCAGGATAAAATGATGCTTTATTTCAAGTTATAATCTAGTCAAAATTGAGTCTAGTTATATGGCTAAGGTATTTGTAAATGTATTTTGTGTCTGAGTCTTATTTCTGCAAAGATGGCCTGCGAGGAAGAGTTAGACCAAACATCTATGATTTCCCATTCATGACTGATACCTAAATGAAGGCAAACTGCGTTACCAATTCAACCTGGCAGAAAATGACTCTAATTTGAGAACAGTTTTGCCATAATTTATTTGAATTTTAAAACAAAGACACAAATTAAAAACAAATTTTAAATCCAAAAATTAAGCATATAAGACATACTTCAGATTCTAATTATGCATCTCATAATTCAAAAACCTATTAACCATAGTAAAAAAAGTTGTCCTAGTTCAGAAATATTAGGAATGAAATCACTCTTTAATAATTGTCATCATTTTTTAAAAGAATATTCAAGAATGATCATGGAGAAGTGCCCAGCCAAGACGGCTCAGCAGTTAAGATAACTGGGTGTTATTGCTGAGGGGCAGGTTCAGTATCTAGTATATACATGGTGGCATACAACCATTGTAAATCTAGTTCTTGGGAATCCACAAGCACACTCTTGTTATACTGAAGTACATGAAGCCAAATCACCCACAAACATAAAATGAAAATAAATCTATCTTTAAGAGAAAGACTAATAATAGAATTTTATAAATATGCATTTTGCACAAAGTAAAATTCACAATATCTGGAAGCACTCCTGCAATTATCTGGTTACAAAAGAAGATTATATACCCTACATGTTCAAAGTAAGAATGAAACAACCTAATTAATTCTATTATTTAATAAGACATATATTCTCGGTAATAGGAACTTGTCAAAACTGGAAAGGATTCTAAAAATAGAAAAAATAAAACTATAATGGATTAGTACGTAGTGATAGCAATATTATTAAATAAACATCAAATATAGGCAATATGGCAATGTATAAATAACCTTTAAATATGTTTCAAAAGAAAGATTAATAAATTTCCCAAGCTCACAGTAATGTGTGGCATTCAATGCAAGCAATGCTTAGGAATAAATTCAAGTCCTACATATATGTATGTCCCTTAAAGTAGAAAACAGTTTCCAGTTTGAGCCAGTTTCCAGTTTTGACTCACAGCTGAGACCAAGAGGAGTAAGAAGAAAATAGCTGCCAGGACAGAGATGAGCTCAGTTCAGAAGAAATGAGAAAGTTATCAAAACCAGAGAAAACCAAAACTGGCTCTTTGAAGTAAAATTATTTTAATATTGATAGTATATTGATAAATGTGGCAAAACACGAAGAGAAATCTCAGCTTTCTACAGTTAGGAAAGAAAGTATTTAGTGCTACTGTAGATTATGTAAAAAAAAAAACAATGAAAATATTCATGAGCAACTTAATATGAATAAGATGAAGAAGTATGACAACTAAAATTCCTTTTTAAGTTACCACCTACTACTCAAGGATATTAAGCAGTTAAAAAATGAATAGCATCACATCAACCAACATTTTCAACTGGCGAAGTAGCTTTGTCTCTATTGTGCCTGACCATGTTATACCTTGTAAGCTCGAACAACTGTGGCTATTACTATAGAATTTGTGACTAATACCAACCACTAGATGACATAAAATATAGAAAATTATCTTTCATAATATGGTTATCATCTTACAACAAACAGAAGATCTTAAAATGTAAAACAGCATTTGTGAGAAGGAATTTTTTGTTGCTATTTTCCTGACTACAACATTGATGTATATTACTGATATTTAGATCAACAGTTCATATAAACTGTGACAAATTCTAAAAATAATTCTTCATCATCATTTCTAAGATACAACTTAGATTATCTACTAACAAATTAGACTCTTTTTTCTTAATACAATGGCATTAGCTAAATGGCCTCTGGCATAGAATAAACAATGAAAACCTTAAGATTTTCTTCATATTTAAAATGTGTAAAATTTTGGATACTGCAGTGATCTATGCTTAATCTGGTTAGATACATTAGAGAAACTATAGCCATAAGAATTTTGTCACAAATCTGCTTTGATACTCAGGGGGAGGACAGTCAGTGGTTCATTTCTAATAGTATTATTATTTTAGGAAGATTCAAAAAATTGTTGTAATTGAGGTAATACTGGCTTTAAAAATTTAGATATAAAAATTCACTCTAGATTCGTAGTTTCTACGTAGTTAATCAATGTTAATCCTTAATATGTAGATGTTGCTTGAGTCTTGGTGACAGCAATGAGGAGGGGAAATGAATGGCAACCTTGCCATCACTTCTAGTCTGGGTCATACAGAACAAGACCTATTGCTAAACATGGTAGGAGTAATTTAATTCTTCATGTTTCTATAAAGAAATGATTCTTGACTAACTACTTATAAATATTTGCCATACTTATATGTAAATGAAAGACCATATTTCCTTACCATTTGTGAGGACTAATCCTAGTTGTCAACTTGACTATATCTTAGGTTCACTGCATTCTAGAAATGAAGAGCACACACCTATCATTCAGATCTTGATCCTAGAAGACATAGGCTTCTGATCTGGATTTTGAAGCATAGTAACTATGTAAATTTAGGCCCAAGCAAAGTAACACATAACTTGAATCCTAGGAGACAAGAGGCTAGCAGATCTCTGAATCCAAGGTCAGTCTGTGAAAGAAGAAATTCCAAGTAAAGAAAAGCTTACGTCCAGGCAAGGTGATACACACCTTTAATCTGTGCAATACCTTCTGGTGGAGTCCTACATAAGGACAGCGGAATAGGGAAGGCTTCCTTCTTTGTCTACTTTCTCTTACTTGCTAGCACACCCGTTGGACCATATTTCTTCTGAATTCCAGTCTATACAGAAGACCAGCAGTTGGGACTGAGAAACTACTATATTCCTGGTCTTTCCATTCACAGCTGCCCATTGAATTAGGTGGACTGTAAGTCATTTCAATAATTTCCCTTGGGTACTTTCTCTAGTTCCTTCACTGGGGACCCTGTGTTCCATCTAATAAATGATTGTGAGCATCCACTTCTGTATTAGCCAGGCACTGGCATAGCATCACAGGAGACCACTATATCAGGGTCCTGTCAGCAAAATCTTGTTGGCATATGCAAGTGGGTCTGCAACTCTATAGGAGGAGCAATAATATGAACTAACCAGTACCCCCAAAGCTTGTGTCTCTAACAGCATATGTAGCAGAGGATGGCCTAGTCAGCTATTAATGGGAGGAGAGGCTCTTGGTCTTGCCAAGATTCTGTGCCCCAGTATAGGGGAATGCCAGGGCCAGGAAACAGGTGTGGGTAGGTTGGGAAGCAGTGGGAGGGGCAGAATATAGGGGATTTTTGGAGAGGAAACTAGGAAAGGGGATAAAATTTGAAATGTAAATGAAGAAAATATCTAATAAAAAATAATAATTTCCCTTAATATATAAAAACATTCCATAAGTTCTGTGACTCTAGAGAACCCTTACTAATAAAACATTATATAGAATGAAATTAAATTTGTTTAACTTTATCTTTTAAATCACACTGTAATTTTTCATGGGGATAAAGTTATATATATATATATATATATATATATATATATATATATATATTTCTTCTTGTGTTGTAAAGAAATCAAATGAAGTGATTAGAATTAGCTTCACTTTGAAGATAAGGTGTTGACACTGGGAGAAGTCAGTGTATGAGAATGAGTAGCATAAATAGTAATTCCATTGAAATACACAAAATTACTATCTACAGATTCCTTCTGCTGAGGTTGGTATGACATTTATGTATACATGTTGTTGGTATACAGGCTGACTATCATGAATGATTATTTCCAGCATTCCAGTAAGAGATGCTTAAGGAATGAATGACACAGCATTTCTTGCTGAAATAAATGATGTAAAGCAGAGTTAGAAGAGAGATTCTAGCCTTCCTAGACCAGTCAACAGTCAGCGTTCTTTGATCATGTCGAATGTCATGTTTTACTTTTTTTCAAAGAAATAGTTTTTGTGTATATAAAATTTTAGGAAAAAATAATAAAATTTCTGTTTTGGATAAAATGGGACTTTGTTGTTTTTGTAAAAGTGTATTTATTTTCAATTATTTTATTCAATATTCTTCATGTCAACTACTGACTACTTTGACTTTATTTGGCTTTTCATTTTATTTTCTATGTCTATGAGAATTTTGCCTACATGTATGTCTGTGCAGTATGTATGTACATCTCTGCCATAGGCCAAAGGAAGATATTAGATTCTCTGAAATTTGAGATACAACTGTTGTGAGCTACCATATGAGTGCCTGGAATCAAACCTAGATCTTCTGGAAGAGCAAGTGTTGCTGTTAATCACTGGAGCATCTCTGCAGCCATCTAACCTGGCTAGCTGAAGAGCTATAGATGATTTCTAATCTTGCCTTTACCTTTCAGTGTCTTCTCTATTAGGACCTGCACCCGGTAGTAGTTCTTCAGTTAGAAACTGGGAATGGTACTGTAGTGTCTTAGGAAGCGATGAGTCAAAAAAAACCCACTTATCATTCACCAACACATCATTACTTGTAAAAGGTTAAACACATGCACATATTAGCAGTGACCAGTGTAAATTACCCTGGATTTGGTTTATATTATTAGGAACTGGATAATAATCCCTAAATACATAACTCCAAATGTTATAATCACAAATGTTAACGTCCTGTAAAACAAAAGTCACTAAGGTGTAAATTCTTAAAGATCATAGTCCCTACAGTCTAATGGAAGAAAATATCTTTAATTACTTAAAGTATAATGATTCCCAGTTTTTAAATTTGTGATAAAATGAGAAACATAACTTGAATTCACAGTTTATGGGTGCTTATGCAGAAAAGTAAAAAATAATCACAAACATAGCTTTGAAGATGTTAATCCTTTGGTATACTAATAGTCTGGTTAATTATGAGAGTGATTACAGAATAGGTAACTATATATGTGTGTCTCTCTATGATTGGCAATTGTTTCAAACTGATACCTTATTTTATTAATCATATTTGGAATTTATAGGGTAGGGTTTTTCTCTTGACATTCTGAATTTGGGGTGGTGAATTAGAAAATTATATCTCCAAGTGTCATAATCACTCGGTTTTCCTAAAATAGCTGCTACTCCTTGTGATCACTTTTAACTTGCATTAGTTTCAATATAAAGTACTTTTACTTCAAAGTTTGCTTGTTTTGTCTGAAAGGTCAAACGGCAAAGATCATTTCATTTCAAAAACTTGTAATGAAACCCACAACACTGCTAGGTTAGTTTGTCTACTGCATCTACAAAGTTCCTATTATATCTTATCATAATATAAAATAATTTTGCTGCTATATTATAGCACTATATTTGTGTGAAAAAGATTGGACTATTATTCACTGTAGCATATTTTTCTGGACAAACTCCAACTCAAGTGAATTTCCAGCTGCTAGGATAATGATTTTTATGACATTGTACTGAATGAGAATGTACCATCTACTAAAAAAGCAACATAATCTACATCTCTGAAAAATACCCTGCTAAGTGGAAAATGAAGTAAGTGTGTGTTCACATTCTTTATGTCCACACAATGTTTTGTGTTTGAAATTTGTATTACCTAATTACTCCTACTGCATACTTTTTCTATGTTGCCTTGGGTACAGAAGAACTTTACCCCGGAGATAATATATACTGTGATGTTTTGCCTGGCTATAGAGGAAACAATAAGGATCTTGTGTGTGGTTCCTGATCACTGCATACAGTGCATCTTAGATAAGATAATTAATCATAATTATACATTCATTTTCTTATTTGTACCACTGAGAATTTTCCTCATTTAAAATTTAATTATTTTAACTTTTATGTGTAAGTGTATTGCAGGGTACACTTTAATGCGATGTCCATGGTGGTCAAAAGATAATGTCATGTCTCCTAGAGCTGCCTTATGAACAGTTGTGAGCCACAGAGTTATGGGTTATGAGAATCAAACTCAGTTCTTCTGCAAAAGCACACATGCAGTTAACAGCTGAGCCATCTTTCCAGGCCTCTTTGAATTTTCTAATTGTTGTAAATAAAATAAAGTTGGAAGGATCTGTATAATATGAATGTAACACCTAGGGACTGCTATTGATTTGAATTCTGGCATTGGGAAAACATTATCACCTTTTAATGAAGCATTTTTAACTTCCCAAGGAAGAGATAATCACAATCTCTATTTATAAAAATATTTATCCTACATTATTGCTAAATAATTACCCTCTACGTAGACACACAAACACACAGAGTACTATTAGGCTGGTTCAAGGTGATGGACTGCCAGCTTAGAATGTTATTTGGAAAAGAATAGAAGAATGTCAAGAGAAGATAGTCTCTCTCAGGACCCTGTGGCACATTTTACAATTATGAGTAAAACATATTCATAGGCATCTGAGATATATTGGTATTGAATTAAATAAAAACATACAATAATCAATTAAAAATTATCTCATATACCCCTTTTCCACAAACAAATAAATGTGTTGTCTACAATTAGGACGTACACTAATCTCCAACAATTTTCCAAAGCTTTTGTGTTTTTATACTTCAATAATTTTAATAATTTTTTTTCATAGAAAGAAACTACCATTGAAACAATACAAGTTACACGATATTAGCATTAGCTCCAAAAATTAAAAAAAAAAAACGTACTTTTATGTGTGCCCATTATCTCTATATGTAAAACTACTTACTTTTATTTGCATTTAGATAACTTTTGTATGGAGATAATTCAACCATTTCAGCATTCTTTAATCTTTGAGTGAAAATAATATTACTTTTTAAATTTAAATACTTAACGAATATAATTAATTGTAAATCAAATTATCCCTATATTACATAGCATATATAAATAGAAAATAAAGACATACTTTGCTTAAATTTCAAACTCCCAAAATATGTTTGAAGTTTAATAATCAATTATGCATGTTTTGTATCTGAAGATAAGGCTAACTAATATATTTTAGTGGCTCTGGGATAATATAGCTACTAGACTTCTCAGAACTCCACTGAAGGCCAAAGGATGGATCCATGATGGAGCTGAGGACTGAATACCACATGAGATGCTCACATTAATTGTCTCAAAGTTTGTTTTCTGAAAGCAACAATATTCTCTATCTCTCCTATCTCTCTCTATCTCTGACTCTCTCTCACACACATTCTCTCTTTGTCTCTGTCTCTGTCTCTGTCTCTGTCTCTGTCTCTCTCTCTCTCTCTCTCTCTGTGTGTGTGTGTGTGTGTGTGTGTGTATGTGTGTGTATGAGTGTACATATGTTTCTGTCCACACCTTCAGGAAATTGTGACCTAAGTGATTGCTGAGAATGTTTTATTATATCAATGCAATTTTTAACTATGCTAACCACAGATAATGTATCATTTTGTTAATAAATTTTATGCAATGTAAGGCTTGATTTATACCACAAAAATAACAGAAGAATGTGGAAGGGCTTGAGTTGCCTTCTAACTCAAGTATGAATTTAGAAAAAAATAGTTATGAAACAGATGATAAGCAAAGATCTAAATAGATGAAAAGTATTTCCATCACTCACAGGTTTATGAATTTTTCAGAATATGTAATTACTGAAATTTAGAGATAGACCTTTAAACTTGTCTTAGAATATTGGCACAAGTATGATTATTTGGTTCGTGAGCAATATATCAAATTGCAAGGTTTCCTTCTGTATAACTATTCCTGAGTGAGATTAAGAAAGGAGACACTAAGAGAAAAAGAAGACATTCAAGAAACATTTATTAATATTGCTTAAATAATAGAGAGACATAAATATGACATAGAGAAAAGCAATGTGCAGACCATAACTTCAGCCTGGTTCCCCTAAGGGCACTGAATGCAAACTCTAATGTTTTAACTATGGAATAAACCCAGTGTTCCAAGTTTTAAATCCACTGAACAGACATATCCTGACAATCACATGTGTGTAGAAGTCTAACATAGCAGAAGAAACCCATTTAATTGCTCAACAAATCATAGCAAACCACAGCCATGCATCATTTAACAAGCAGGTCTATCTTTTGTGATGCAGCTTCTATGTTAATCTGAAGCAAAAAGTAATCACAACTCAGGCATCCTCAGTGAAAGACTGGCACACTGGATAAGACTGACCATTAAAAGAGTTACTAGAAATGGGAGGGGACTGTTTTTTTTTTTTTTCCTGAGAAGTTGAGACAAGGAGGACAACAGGTTGTGACAGAGGATGGTTTGGGTGACCATGTTCTCTGTGATGGGCAGTGCATCCTATTGTCTACTGTGATGCTTGCAATTTATTTTCATGGTACAGTTGGAATTAATGAAGAGATAAGGCCTAAATTTATGTATAAGAGATTACCTAGACTTAAAATACTCATGGTAAATATACTATATGTGAATTCTGGATTAAATAAAAGGAAGAAGGCAAGCACCCATCATATTCATTGTATCTTTCATGGCTTTCTGATTGTGGACTCAGTGTGAAGAGTTGTACATCATGGGTACAGAAAATGTGGTATATTTACACAATGGAGTACTATTCAGCCATTAAAAGCAATGAATTTATGAAATTCTTGGGCAAATGGATGTATCTGGAGGATATCACCCTTAGTGAGGTAACCCGATCACAAAAGAAGTCACTAGATATGCATTCACTGATAAGCCCCTGCTTGTGGACGTTGTACATCGTGGTGCGGAGCCTAGTGCGCACCACGATGTACAACGTCCACAAGCAGATCAATATTTCTATGCCAGTGCCTGGCAAACACAGAAGTGGATGCTCACAGTCAGCTATTGGATGGAACACAGGGCCCCCAATGGAGGAGCTAGAGAAAGTACCCAAGGAGCTGTAGGTAGAACAACAACAATATGAACTAACTAGTACCCCCTGAGCTCATGTCTCTAGCTGCATATGTAGCAGAAGATGGCCTAATCAGCCATTATTGGGAAGAGAGGCCCCTTGGTCTTGCAAACTTTATATAACCCAGCACAGGGGAATGCTAGGGCTAAGAAGTGGGAGTGGGTTGGTAGGGGAGCAGGGGTAGGGGGGAGGTTATAGGGAACTTTTGGGATAGCATTTGAAATGTAAATAAAGAAAATATCTAATAAAAAAAGAACTGTACATCATGATAAACCCATATTTCTTTAACTTTATTTTGTATGACATTTTTTTATTTTATTTTTTACATTTTAATGTTGTGTATTTTGCCTCTCTGTATATCTGTGTATGATTTGGGTGGTGGTGGTTATGGAGGCTGGGAGTGAACATCAGATTCCCTACAGCCTAGAACTAGAGTCATGGCTAGTGGTCAGGGACTATGTAGAATCTGTGAATCGAAGCCCAGTCCTTTGGAAGAGAATAAATTGCTCTTAACCATTAAAATATGTCTCCACCCTTATTGTCTTATGTTTTCTGGAACAATAAGATAGGTATCTACTATATTCACGATTATTATTTGGCCTGAGTCTCAAATCTGAAGCCACTGTTATTGTCTTCAATGTTGATTCACTGTATTTAACATTTCATTTCATACTTAACAATTAAGCAATAAAATATTAAGCACCAGTTAAAGAATTAAGCGGTGATTCAGGATATTAACACTCCTTCAAGGAAGGCTATCACGTAATGTGTTTTAAAATTAATTACAATTTACATTGAATAGGAAAATATAAGGTCTCCTTCTTCCTTCCTTCCTTCCTTCCTTCCTTCCTTCCTTCCTTCCTTCCTTCCTTCCTTCCTTCATTCTTTTTTTTTTCTGAGTAATTTTATTAAAGCTTTTTGTTTTCTTTTGTTTTGTTTTGCAAACTAATAGTGTAAGTTTTTACCCTAGTACTCTGGGTAACCAGTTTCTGGCTCTTGGTCACTCAGGCAGTGTTGGGCATGGATTCAGTTCCACGAGTATGCTTAAGTAAATCAGACATTGGTTGGCTACTCTCACAAATTTTATGCCACTGTGGCCTTGCATGTGTTGCAGGCAGAACAGAATGTAGTCCAAAGGTTTTGATGCTTAGTTGGTGTTCACACCTCTCTTTTTGATAGCCTGGAGAGTAATTTCCTGTAACCAAGATGAAAGAAATCATGGGTGAAGCCTTCATACAACTACCAGCTCAACATCTCCAAGCTCGGTGAGTTGGGTGGGGGTTGTTCTTAGCAATGAGACCCCTCTGTCAGGTGGTGAAGACCAAGCCATTTTCTTAGCAAATCCTGGGGATGTCTATGGAACCACCTTTACCAACAACTCATTTTGTAATACAGTCTCTGCACTGAAAGCCTCCTTTGGAGAAAACAGGTGGCTAGTTGAGATGCTATGTCCCCAGTTAGGATGCCATTAGGATCTCCTTCGTATATTTCATTTTCCACTGTACTTTTTCTGTACCATAGCTCAAATGCCCTCAATTCCAGATGTCTCTCCCAGCAGCCTCTTTTTAACCCTATCTTCTACACACCCAAGCTGACTCCCCACCCCACACACCCCCGTTTCCATCCACACCTGCCCCAGTCCATCTATAAAATCTATTCAATTTCCCACAACCAGACAGAACTATGGTTCCATCCCTACCTACTTCCTCCATTCCTAACCTCTCTGGGTGAGATTGTTACTTGGCTGTCACTTATTTAAATGGAAACACAATTGACTGCTGCTGCTATTTTACTAGAAGCTGTAAGACTACTTAAAATTTCCTTTCTGATTTTGATTTAACTTTGGTAATTGGTATCCCTTAAGAAAAATATTCATTTCCTAGAATTTTCAATTTGGTGGAATACAGATTTTATTTTCAAGTTTGTCCTTCTGGTTCTCTGAATTTCCTTGGTATTTGTTACTAAGTCCTACTTTTTCTTTCTGATTTTGATAATTTGGACATTCTCTCTCCGTCTTTTGGTCAATTTGGGTAAGGCTTTTTCTGTCTTGTTGATTTTTTTTTTAATGATTATTTCCTTGATTCTTGGTATTTTTCTTTTTGTTTCTATTTTATTGATTTCAGCCCAAAGTTTATTTCTGGACATCTATTCCTCTTGGTTGTGATCACTTCTTTTTGTTCCAGAAATTTCAGATGTACTATAAAATTGCTAGTATGACATATTTTCCCAATTATTGCTATTGTTGTTGTTGTAAGCACTTAATGGTATGAACTTACCTCTTAGAACCTCTTTCATTGTCTCAAGTGCTGTAATGTTATTTTCATTGAATTCGATATAGTCCTTACATTATTTCTGTCTTGACCTACTTTTATGAAGCCGTGAATTATTCAGTGCTCACAACTTTTCAGACTTCCTCTTGTTTCTGTTGCTGATGATATCCTGTTTTAATTTGTGTTGGTCTTAAAGGCACAGAGAGTTATTGTAATCTTCTATTATCTGTTGAGATGTGCCTTGTATCTGTGTATATGATAAGTTTTGCAGAAAGTTCCTGAGTTGCACAGAAGATACATTCTTTTGTGCTTGGATGAAAAATTCTATGAATATCTGTTAGAACCATTTGTTTTATACTGTCTGTCAGCGTGAGAGATACTCTGTTTAGTTTATGTTTTAAAGTTTCTCCACTGGTGATGGTAAGGTATTGACATCAACACTATGAGTGTGTTGGGATCTATATGCGATTTAACATGTAGTTTTTCTTTTACAAAAATGAGTACCCTACTGTTTGAGGCATAGATGTAAAAAATAGACATGTTATATTGTTGGATTTTTCTTTTATTTGACCATGTTGCATCATTTCTCATTGTGGATGAGAAACCAGAAAAGGGGATATCATTTGAAATGTAAATGAAGAAAGTGATTATTAAAAAAAGAAGAAACTTTACTTCCCAGCAAAGACACAAAATTAACAATAAAATAGAAGGAAAAGAGTACTGCAACCTAAAATGTAAAATATATTAATTCTATCAGAAATATCTATGGTACTGTTCACTATGTATTAGTAAGGAAAATATTCAAAAAGATATAAAGACTATCACTTAATATATAACTGAACATTAACACAACTGATACAAAAATCAAATAGAAGACATAGCAAAAGCAAAGTAATGATATTTAGAAGTGAACAATTGCTTAGTTTTACTCCAACCATGTAGTGTTTTCTTCTAAGACATACCAGATATTTTTGTTATACTTTTGTTTTTGTTTTTGGGGCAGAAAATAATATTGTTTTAATTCTTTACAAGACTGAAACATTTAAAACTATTTTAAAAGCAGCATCTTATGTGATAATGCAAAATACTTAGATATATGTTGGTAAGACTTAGAATAAAACTGTGTTATTTATCTTGTCCTAATCTAAATATTGATAATATGTATTTAGGAACACATGATGATTGTAATAATTATATAGTTATTATATTTAGCATTCATAAATCAAGTCAGTTTAGTGATACTTGATTTTAATGCCTAATCGTTAATGAAATTTAGGATTTGTTGAGAAATAATGAAATTTATTGAAATAGTATAAAAATAAGCAACTTAAACCTCCTACTTTCCTATTTCCTACTTATTTTATAAAAATACATGTATCGTGTCTATGTCATTTCAAACTACTGAGTGTTTTATTTGAACCAATATTGTTTTAATTGTATACCATGATAAAAGGAGAGCTGGAAACTAGATGATTTTGAGGGTGGGGTTCTCAGTAAAAATTAAGACAAATAAGTGTATATTGGAGGTTTCTAATTCAAGGATCAATTGCTAGGACTCTGGGGATCATCAGGTAAAGTGCTCTGCAGATATGCACTAAGGAGTCACCAGTAAAAATAATGAGAATAAATCATTTGGCATGTGGAAAATATTCCTGAGGGCAAAGTCCATGGCAAGAATAGGATCAAAGTACACATTTCAAAGAGTGAATCTATTATTCACCAACCAATTTGTACAATCAATACAAGCTAATTAAAATCAGTCACTCAAATAATTGAGTAGTACTTGAATGCAACTATTGCCCATTGTCCATTTCAGTTGGGAATGAATGAAAATTCACTTCAGATTTATTTAGCTTTTCACACATGTCTCTCACTTCTCTGTATGCCAAGTCATACTATTTTCTTGAGATAGAAAATATAACAATAAATCTTTCTCAAGGTTCGTTATATTTTCAAGTATACTTGCAAATGCATGTGTTAATTGTGTATGTTTGTGTACAAGACTGGAGAGATTAGAGGTGCAGTCCCACTCCATGTAGTTGGAGTTGCAGATGTTTGTGAGCCACCTGCCATAGGTTTTGGGAACTCAGCTCAGGTCCTCTGCAACAGTACATTACAAACTTTTTTTTTTATTGTCCTAGGTACTGGTGTTTGAGTTGATGCTCTGGGACAATACAAGTAAGGGCATGCTCTCTGTCTCTTCTATGACTCTACAATGGAAGCCTGGAAGAAGTCCACTTAACATGCTGCCTCTTCTCTGACCTTCTATAGTATAGTTTTTGGCATGGGAAGCAACATGGCAACTCCTCTTGCTGACATCTCACATGACCCGTGCTATGTAGCTGCATGCACATAGAAGTGTACCCATTGTTCCCTTTCCCCTAGCCTACAAGTTGGTCCTCAGAGTTTACATTTGGGAAGGAGCAGGTCACAAAGGAAAGGGTCAAACATTATTAGAGTTAGATTCCTTTACTACTGTGGACATTACAGAAATAACACAGACAACAAAGACAAGTCACTATGACGACAGTGAGAGGGCGTGTCCTTGAGCTGGGCAGGCCTTTATCTGGTAGTTTAACAGATTTAGTGGGACCCTCTTTGATTAAAAGAGGGGTGTGTTAATATTAGAAATATCTTTTAAGTTCCTCCGATAAAAGATCAGAAAAGAGTGCAACTTCTCCTAAGAGGACACTCTGTAATACTGAACGACTATTCAGAGTAATAAATAGATATTCTAAATGGAAAATGTTTTAAATGGGTCTGGAAAAATTATGCAAATTTCTAAATTATATCAATTTTTATTAGTAGTACTGGGAAATGTTGACACATTGGTAAATGCTATTCATTTTTATCCATTAAATTTGTCCTGACATGTGTGAGGAAGGAGAATGTTGATGTGTTCAATGCTCTGATGCCGAAACCACCCAGGGTGACAGCCTGATGATAGCACTGTCCGAGAAGTGCCAGCTGCCGGGGGAGCAAATCACAGAGTTTTATAAGAAGAGCAAAAGTGGCATCTTGGTCAACATGGATCACATCTTTGAGCAGTATTCAAATGAGCACACCTTCATTCTCAACATGGAGAGAATGGTAAAAGGCTTCAAGGTCATGCTTACGGAGATCTGAGCCTGGAGTCACCTCGACAGGAGCTTTTGCTGCACTCCTTCCTGGGAGAGATGGTATCTCTGCGACCCCAGAACCTTGAGACCCATTTCACACACCTCACAAGATTATTACAAGACTGCTAGGAAGGGGTGGGGTGCCAAAGCCCAGTAACAAACTTCCTTACACTTGCTCCCTATGGTGCTGAAACCTGAGCCCATCAGCAAATATTTTCCCCACACCCACCCACCCCAAGAGCCCTCTAGGACTCTGCACCAGGTTACTGAATTTACTGATAGCTCCATGTGAACCTCCAGAGTTCCCCTTCAAGAGAAACAGCAAGTCCACTCATCGCGAGCCTGAGGAACTGCTGTGTCCTTTTTCTTACCTCTCCACATTTCTTAAGTAGATGGACCAGACAAGCTGCTTCTTGGTGCAGTCTTCATGGACAGAGTAAGAAGGACACCAGTTTACTGGCCTCAAACCTTCAGATTGCTCTGAGGAAGGTCATTTTGCTAAACACCTCCAGGGGATTCTCATCAAACAACCACTGTGTCTTGTACAGGAAGACTTTGCACTACCATGTCATTAATAAAGAACACTAGCATATGCCTGATGACCAGCTGTCTGGGAAAGGCCATACTGTCAGTGCCTTCTCTAGCCTTGGTATGAGGCATCTCTTGAGCCTTGTGCAAAGTCTCTGCAGAGATTTGCACTGGGGCCCTCTAGCTGGGACCTGCTGCAGAACTGCTTGGCCAACATGGGGATCTTGGACACTGTAGTGTCTCATAGTTTACAAGCAAGTCCTTCATCTCTGGGAGGTGCACTGGAAAGCTAAGGCTGTTTAGTCCTCTCCTCTCCCTTGAAAGATCAAGAAAAATGGCTTACTGGAACAGTCACAAAAGCATGTCCCAAAAGAGTTTCTCTTTGAGAGAACAGGTCAGTAGCTCTGGTAGGGTTAAGGACTGGTATGTGTCCCTGTGGCCCGAGCACTAGTTTGGATAGCCAGGCACATCCCATCTCAAGGCCCAGATAATGGAACAGCTTGTATAGAAAGGTCTACATTTGTCTGTGAAACACTTTTATGTATTACCTGGAGGCTCTGCTTTCTGGTCCCTGTCTTCTTGCTCTACCTGCCGCTGAGGCCCAGAGCACCTGAGGCTGACTCCAGCCTAGCTATAGCTCTTTAAAGCTGAAGAGAAATAGAATGGGATGGAGAGTAGGTGCCATAACCAAGAGGATCCCAAAGAATGGTATGGGGCATCTTTCTATGAGGCCACTGGGCTCCTTATCCCTCTTTGTGTTGCCAAGGTTTGCATCTTGGGCTCTGCTCAATTCCATCCCTGCACTCCAAATGACACCCATTGAAATTAGCATTATGGGGAACTTCCAGGGTACTAGTGGGTCTCTGATCTAAGACCAACAAACTCAGGGTTGGAAATATATGCTCTATGTACTTCCTGTGCTGTAGCACTTGGGGCTAGCTGCAAACATGATTGGCAGACCTTAAAGATGGGCTCAGGGTACCAGAGCAAGGAGACAGATCTATAGCATCCTGAACTACCAGTTCTTCTCTCTAGCCTCTCTGAAAAATTACTGGCCTGCTCTGGGGCAAAAGACAAGCCAGAGCCAGCTTTCCCTTTGTCCTGAGTCCCTACAATCCCTGAGATATCCATTGCCAGGACAAGAGATAGGAAGCCACAAAGGAGCAGTATAGTGTCAGGTCCAGGAGTGTCTACTGGTGGATTCCCATGCATCTTATCTCTCGCTGTGTTGACTGATCTTTGCTGAGAATCATTTCCGGAACAAAAACACTCCAGAAAGAAAAGCTTGCCTTGTCCTGATTTACTCTCACCCAAACAAAGAAAGTTTTTATTCATTTATTTTTTGGTAGTTCATAAAAGATCGGAGACCCTTGAAGCAGGCATTGTTGTTCTATATTCCCACATCATCAAAACTCCCCCGGTGCTTATAAATTGGAATCAATAGAAAAAATACATAGTGGGGTGTCACTTTGAATTGGTTCCTAAAAGGTTAAGGTGTGTCCCAAGGCAGAAACATGGAAAGTTTGAAATTAATTAAAACATTTCCCTTCATATTTTAATATTCATGAAAATGCAACAGGAAAAGAGGGTTTGTGCCATTCTAAGAATGGCACTCTCTGAAAGACATGCAGAGGAGACTTGTGTGTACAATTTGCTCCCACATTAAAAAAAAAAGGGTAAATGTAACTTAATAGCTTTGTAAATGGGAGAGTGGGTATCTATGAACTATAAACATGTGATTTTTTGTGCATTTTTAAGAAGCAAATATTCACAATGAGTCAAAAATGTTTGTTCTGATATTGAAAAATATAAAATAAATATTAACACCACACAATCTTAATCTTATGACATCATACATGAGAATCAGAATAAATTTCCAGCTTTTAGAGAATTCTAAGAACATGGGAAAGTAAAAATGTACTTTATTTATCTTAAATTTTACATTTTCTGCAAACCCATGCCTGAGTTTTTCAAAGAAAACAACAGAAGATGACAGTCTGAAAACACAAAACTGCATGCCTGTGAGACCACATGTCGTACGTACAACCCATCTCTTTCACTATTAGGGGCTTAGAGAGTGGTAAGAATAAAAACCTCAAGAAGTGCTTGAAAAATTTGTGGATGTGAAACCTCATACTAATTAAACTAGCAAACTTGAACTCTTAAGAAGGAATAAAGAAATTTTGGTAAATTTTCACAGTGGAGTGTTACTCAGATGTTAAAAAACGATGATAGGAACTTTTAGGCAAATGAATGGAACTAGAAGAGAGCATCCTGACTGAGGTAACCCAGACTCAGAAAGACAAACATGGCATGCACTCACTTATAAGTGCACATCAGTTGTTAAGTAAAGGACAGTCACACTATTATCCACAGACCCAGGGAGACAGAGTAACCAGAAGCACTCAGTGAGAGAGGCATGATATTCCTGGGAATGGGAAATAGAAGGACACTGTGAGAACAAGATTCACAGAATCAATTAAGCAGGGCTCATAGAGGGTCAAAGAGGCAGAAGTGACAAGCATGGACCCTTTATGGATGTGAGCTAGGTCCTGAGCATTTTTTGATGGTTGTATATTTGGTGTTTTGTGGGAATCCTAACAGTGAGAGTGGGCACTCTCTGACTTTATAACTGCACTTGGGACCCTTTTAGTCCTATCAGGTTGCCTCATTCAGCTTGGATATGAGGGCTTGTTCCCAGTCTTATCATGTCTTGTAGGACATGTTTGGAAGAGATGACTTAGATGAGAGAAGAGGTAGAAGGAGGCACTGGGAGGAGTGGAGGGAGGAGAGACTGTGTTCAGGATATAACATATGAGAGAAAAATAAAAGTTAAAAAAATAAAACCTGAGACAAAGTAAAGAACTTTCTTTAGTCCAATGCTTTGATTTTCTTCATGGTTCCATTTGGAACTATGTATTAGAACAGTGTGTATGCCTTTTTTCCAGATGTTCTAGGTGCTGCATCTGTGACTATGGCTGATCACCAAATGTTCTAATTAAGCTTTCCCATCCTGTTCAGTACAGACCTCTGGCCTTCCCCTGGGAAGATCTGACCTCAGAGGTGGTGCTGTGATTCTCTTTTTCAATACTTGATAACAGCACTAATATTGAAAGAAGACCGAAGACTCTTGAAGTGATTTATTTTGTTTCCCCCTAAAAATCACTAAAGTAACATATAGTCACTCCGTATTATTACCCCAATTTGTAATTGGTTATTATATAATATATCATCTCCTTATTCTAAATCTCTTAAAAAATAAGATTGTAATTTAATTACCACAGGTCCCCCTTACCTTTCCTTCCTCTAATTCCTCATGTATATGCTTTGCCATTCTCCTTCAAATTCATGGACTGTATTTCCTTTAATAATAATTATTAAATGCATATATGTATATACATATATATTCCTAAATATAATCTATCTCGGATGTATAATCTCCTTGTCTGTAGGCTTTCAGGGCTGCTTGGCACTGGATTACCAATTGCTGTGCTATTCCTGGGGACGGCCACCTTCGTGCTCTCAGCTCTTCTCAGTAGCCTAGAGGTCTGTATACAGGACTGAGACCTCATGGGCTTCTCCCCATCCATTTTTGCATGGATATTGGTGTCATCCTTATTCAACTCCTGTGTGCTTAGTCATGTGGCTGAGACTTTTTTGACTGTAGCTTCTGAGCTTTCTAGGAGATACCACCTCCCGGCAACTCCCTGATCTTCTGGTTTCTTCTCCAATAATCCCTGAAACTTAGTTGTGGGAATGTTTGATATGTGTATTCACTGGGACTGGGCTCCACAAATCAGATTTTTGATGGATTGTGCTTTTCTATAATAGTAATTATCTGTTGCAAAGAGACATTTCCTTGTTGAGGAGTGAAAACTACTCATATTTTTATAGTTAAAGTAAAATTTTCTTGGGCTATAGAGGTGTCTCTGTGGGAAAAGCAATCACTGGGAATGAATAAGAAGCAGAGTAATGATCCCTAGGGTACATGCGTGCTTCTCTCAATAACCGCATCCTGAAAGTGGACAGAAACAGGAGGATGAGTGCTCCTGGACCATTTGGTCTGGCACACACAGTGAGCTTCAAGGTGAATGAGAGACTCTTTCTTTAAAAACAAAATGGAGTGCAATAAAAGAACTGAATAAGCATTGAGGTTTGGACATCAGTGGAGCATGCAGGACACACGGACACACACACACACACACACACACACACAAGCGTGTGCTAGCACACATACCACTTATATTTCTCTTTCTCTCTTTTTCTCTACACAAACCCACACAGACACACACACACAGACAGACACACAGGCACACACACACACAGACACACACAGACAGGCACAGACACACACACACACACACACACACACAAGCATGTGCTAGCACACACACCACCTATATTTCTCTTTCTCTCTCTCTTTTTCTCTACACAAACACACACACAGACACACACAGACACACAGACACACACACAGACACACAGGCACACACACAGACACACACACACAGGCACACACACACACACACACACACAGCCACATGTACTCACAAAAAGAAAGGGAAGAAAACATAAAGTGATCATCTTTTAAAATTTTGCCTTATTAAACAGAGTTATTAGAGAATTCTTCCATGAACTTGGAGACTTATCTAAATAGTAAACCTGGTTTGCCAGGTTTTATAGCATAGTAAGTAAGTGAAAATTAGAGGTTTGGCTTTTAGTTAGCTGAATTTATTTTATGAGTATAAATAATTTGTGAGTCCTTTTGAGACTTACTTTGTTCCTTTAAAATTATGTCATTTTTATAAAGTATCCAGGAGCAATATGACAGTCATTTATAAGTAAATATATAAAAATAATAATTTAATACCATAATATAAATAATTTATAAATAAATAAGCACCATCATATTTATCTTTATGTGTAATGTGCTAGATACAGAGAAATATGTTGAAGCCAAACTTGAAAACAATGGTTCTCTATTATTCTTTACCAGTTTTTAAAAGCCAAGTGCTAGTAAGAACTGATTGGTTTTAGCTTTATGGCTGACTTTTATTTTCTTCTTTTCTCTGTCATATGGAAAAAAATACAAATTGTACTTTTAAAAAACTACATTTCTCCATCTATGTTGAGATAAATTAAAATTTTTTTGGTTACAATTTAAAATGCATAGTTTAAAATATGCATGAGAAAAATGAAAATGGCCACAATGACATCTGATAATGCCAGCCAAATGCAGCTTGTGTGTAGGAAGCATCATTATGTGTCTATAGTGCTGTTACCTATAAGAATAGAAAATGAAAATTCAATATTATTTGGGGAAAGGGATGATGTAATCACAAAAGTGGTGATGCATAACAAGATAGCTTAGCAGGAACAAAAAACTGAGGTGTTTTAGTAAATATATACAGATTAATAGGAAAACAAATAATTAAGATCAAAGGAAGATTAAATGTAAGATTAAATCACCTTTCTATTCAAGTCTCAAAAGAGCTTTACCTTCAATAAATGAATTGTAAAGTTAATCAGTATGCCAGAGATGGTGACCTTGGACCAATTATAGCACTTGGAAGGCTGACACAGGAGGATTTCTGTGAGTTCAAAGCCATAGAAAAACTCACAGTGAGATCTCTTGAGAGTAAAATCATGGCTATACATTAGCATATGGAATATCATTTTTCAAATGTTATTTGATTTGAAATATCTAAATTTCAGGTCTCTCTTGGTAGAGATCAGCATCCTTAACTAACAAAGAGAAATCAGAAATATGTACAGAATGATGCCATTTTACAAGGTAGTAATAACCATACAGTGTTTTCAGTCACCAGGCAGCTTTCTTAGTATAGAGACCAATTTGCTGTAAAGTATACGGATGTGAGAAAAGATCATGGGGCTGAAGGACTGACTGCAGGATGAGGTCTAAGCATCAAGGTCTGACCATTAATACTGAAAGATTCATTAGAGATGTGACACCGAACAATAGAATACAAAATTGATGAGTGACCCTCATTTCCCAAATTGCACCCCTTCCTAATTCACGGAGACACAAAACTATAATATAGTACTGCACACAAGATTCCCATCACCTTCTCATGGAAACTGAGGTTTCCAATTGGGGCAACTTAATTCAGAATAGTTTTCAGTGACACAAAGTAAAGGTTCACAGTACAATGAAGTCAATGCAGGTTGAAGCCAATGTTAAAAGACCCTTCACTCACAGGGAGTAATTTGAAATTTTCTCCGAAAAGCATCAGTAATTTCACAAAGTTAAGTTCAGATAATTTTTAGATGGTTTTGTGTAGGGGTTTATTTTGCTTTACTCTCTTTTAATATTTGCTATTTTATGTAATATCCTGCAATCAAATTTATATCTGATGCCCTCTCTTTGCCTGCATCTATTCCCAGCAGCTCCCTACATCTTCGCACCTGTTATCCTCCACACTTTACTCCCAACCTGACCTATTTCTTTAATGAAGTTTTTTTGGAGGGGTTTTCCATTGCTGTATTTTTTTATTTTTCCAATACATTTCAATACCTATGCATGAAGTATAGCACAAATTTAGTCTCACTGGACATGGATTCTCAATGTTAATTTTGGAATATTTACAACCTTTTTATTTATTTACATTTAAAATGTTATCTCCATCACCAGTTTCCCCCCACACGCCCCCATCTATTTCTCCCTTCCTTCTGCCTCTATGAGGGTGCTCTCCCATCTGTCTACCCACTCCTGGCTCAGCACCCTAGCATTCCCTTATCCTGGGTCATCAAGTCTCCACAGGGTCAAGGAGCTCCCTTTCCAGTGAAGCCAGATAAGCCAATTCTCTGTTACATATCCAGCTGGAGTCATGAGTATCCTCTGTGCACTCTTTGGTTTATGGTTTAGTCCTTGGGAGTTCTGGGGTGGGATGGGAGTGGGGGCGGATCTGGTTGGTTGATGTTGTTCTTCCTATGAGGTTGCAAACCCCTTCAGTCCCTATAGTCTTTGCTCTAACTTCTCCCTTTTGGTCTCGCACTTAGTCAAATGTCTGGCTGTGTACATCCACATCTGTATTTATTATAAGATCAATGAACATGTATTGCTACAAAAGTCTTACCTTTGATATAAATGGTTGTCATTACACCGGTTTTTGTGAATGATTAAACGTATCTGTATTAAATGTATTAAATTCAGATGTTGTTCATTCGCAAAAAGTAAAGTCAACTATTAGCCATAGCCACTACTGATTGCAAATACACATATGTGTACATCTCTCTCCATACATTTGGGTATTGAAAGTCAGAGTAAATGAGAAATACCTTGACAGAGGTAGAAAAAAATAAGTCCTCTTTCATTACTCAAGTATCCCTTACCTGCATTGGAATAAAACTACTATTTTCATTATTGTTATTTACTACTACTACTACTACTACTACTACTACTACTACTACTACTACTACTACTACTATGAGTTCTTTACAGTAAACTTTTAGTTTAAAAAATAAGTAACCATTTTTATTCACAGAAGGTATTGTAATTTTCAGATACATTGACTTGGAGGGTTTGTGTGGATTGGTTACATTGGACTTTTACTTATATGTTCTACTAGACTAGCTTCCTCCAGTGACCCAAAGCACTAGGGTAAAGGAACCTACCCTAGTCTGAGAAAATTCACAGACACCATTGTGGCCACTTTTTTTTCATTTTGGAATTGAACTGAGTGTGGAAGAATGATGATTTAATGGAAACCACTTAGTTGACTTTGAATTCCCTGGATGTACTGACAACTGTTCTCCAGAAACAAACTACTGTTATTTACTTAAAGTTGTAGAAAACTATGAGCTAAAACTTTACTGGTAATGGAGCTTAAAAATAATTCATCCGTCATAGCTGTGCAATACTATTTGTTGGGAACTTGGTACAAGTTGGTTGCTGGGGAAACGGCTATTAAAAAGACAAGGTTTGTGCCCTTGAAGAGTTAGAAGCTGTCAGAGATGAGATATAAGTTATGCATGTATATATGCATATAATTGCATATTTTAAAATGGATATGCAAGAAATATGTGAGAAAAGGGGACAGCATTGTATATGGTAGAATAACAACATTTATTTTGTAACTTATTTTATTAGATATTTTCTTCATTTACATTTCAAATGCTATCCCTAACGTCACATATGCCCTCACCCCACCCTGCTCCCCTGCCCACCCACTCCCACTTCTTGGCCCTGGCATTCCTCTGTATGGG
>NC_034593.1:41674454-41700120 GCF_900095145.1 Mus pahari
ATAAATAAGGCTGCTATGAACATAGTGGAGCATGTGTCCTTATTACCAGTTGGAAGATCTTCTGGGTATATGCCCAGAAGAGGTATTGCTGGATCCTCCAGTACTACTATGTCCAGTTTTCTGAGAAACCACCAGACTGATTTCCAGAGTGATTGTACCAGCTTGCAATCCCACCAGCAATGGAGAAGTGTTCTTCTTTCTCCACATCCTTGCCAGTATCTGCTGTCCCCTGAATTTTTGTTCTTAGCCATTCTGACTGGTGTGAGGTGAATTCTCAGGGTTGTTTTGATTTGCATTTCCTCGATGATTAAGGATGTTGAACATTTTTTCAAGTGCTTCTCAGCCCTTCAGTACTCCTCAGTTGAGAATTCTTTGTTTAGCTCTGTACCCCGTTTTTAATGGGGTTATTTGAATTTTTTAGTTCAGCTTCTTGAACTCTTTGTATATATTGGATATTAGTCCACTATCAGATTTAGGATTGGTAAAAATTCTTTCCCAATCTGTTGATGGCCTCTTTGTCTTATTGACAGTATATTTTGACTTTCTCCCTACCTATTCAATATTGTACTTGAAGTCCTAGCCAGAGCAATTCGACAACTAAAGGAGATCAAGGGGATACAAATTGTAAAGGAAGAAGTAAAAATATCACTATTTGCGGATGATATGATTGTATATATAAGTGACCCTAAAAATTCCAGGAACTCCTAAACCTGATAAACAGCTTCAGTGCAGTAGCTGGATATAAAATTAACTCAAACAAATCAATGGCCTTTCTCTACACAAAGATAAACAGGAGGAGAAAGAAATTAGGGAAACAACACCCTTCACAATAGTCACAAAAAATATAAAATACCTTGGTGTGACTTTAACGAAGGAGGTGAAAGATCTGTATGACAAAATCTTCAAGTCTCTGAAGAAAGAAATTGAAGAAGATCTCAAAAAATCGAAAGATCTCCCATGTTCATGGATCGGCAGGATTAATATAGTAAAAATGACTATCATGCCAAAAAGCAATCTACACATTCAATGCAATCCCGATCAAAATTCCAACTCAATTCTTCACTGAATTAGAAAGGGCAATTTGCAAATTCATCCGGAATAATAAAATACCTAGGATAGCAAAAACTATTCTCAAAAATAAAAGAACCTCTGGGGGAATCACCTTGCCTGACCTCAAGCTGTACTACAGAGCAATTGTGATAAAAGCTGCATGGTACTGCTACAGTGACAGACTGGTAGATCAATGGAATAGAATTGAAGACCCAGAAATGAAGCCACACACCTATGGTTACCTGATCTTTGACAAAGGAACAAAAACCATGCAGTGGAAAAATGACAGCATTTTCAACAGATGGTGCTGGCATTTAGCATGCAGAATACTACAAAGTGATCCATTCTTATCTCCTTGTACAAAGCTCAAGTCTAAGTGGATCAGAGAACTCCACATAAAACCAGAGACACTGAAATATATAGAGGAGAAAGTGGGGAAAAGCCTTGAAGAAATGGGCACAGGGGGAAAATTCCTTAACAGAACAGCAATGGCCTGTGCTGTAAGATCAAGAATCAACATATGGGACCTCATAAAATTACAACATTTATTTTTAAACAGAATTCTAATGCATTCAGGTTTGCATTTTTGAAAGATGCTATGACTCCCCACATAAAGACTTGAAAATGGAAAATCTAATCATTGAAGACTAATCATAAAATACATAGACATGATAATATCATTTAAAGTAGTCTGTCCACAGGCAAAGAGAAAAAATGAAAAAGTAAGCTGCCATTTATGGTAAAAGGAGGCTATTATAGTTTGAATCTGACACACCCAATGGCATCATTGATTCTTCCCTAGCTTGTAATGGTATTATGGTATGTTTTAGCATGAATAAGGGGAAGAACCTATATGGAAAAGTGTGTCACTAGAGATTTGCCTTGAAAGAGATGTTGATCCCAGCATCAAGTTACTCTGCTTTTGTTCCTGGTCTGTCTTTATGTATTCTTCCACAAATTCCCTCCAGCATGGGCTGGGCTGTTCTTCTGTGTATCTGTCACTATGATGCTCTGAAAGTTTATTTTTAGTTTTCTCTTGTTAAATGTTTGAGACATAATTCAATTATAAATTTTATCTCTTACTTTTCCTCATTACAAACTCACCCATATACCTCTGGAAGGATCTTTTCAGTCATGCATGTATTGGTAAATAAAGTCCATATAATGTTACTTGCATGTGTTTTCAGGGCTTTCTTTTTGGCACTGGATAAGTGCTAAAACTTTTTTGAATGTGTGAAATTTGATACTCCTCCCCTTTCTTATCATATTATTTGGTATTTGGTTGTAATTTAAAAAAACATGAACATAAAAGAAAACAAGTAAAATTATACGGATATACATAAAATAAAAAAATTAAGTTTCAGTGCATCATGGTTCTGCACAGAGAACCAGTACAGTTCATGTTATAGAGAATCTGTAGAGAGAGAATTTGCTTTTCACATATGGGTCAAGACCTCTTTTGTAGTTAAATGACCCTTGAAGAGGGGTCATGTATTCCATATGTACACTATGATTCATAACAGTTGCAAAATTACAGTTATGAGTTAGCAACATAATTTTATGGTGGGGGGGTGACCATAACATGAGGGACTGTTACATTTTGCAGTAGGAAGATTGGGTATCATTCCCCCATGGGAGTATATTTACACCAAAGCAAACCAGTCATGAAATGCAGAGTGTTAGGATCCAGAGAGACACAACAGTGTGTGTGTGTGTGTGTGTGTGTGTGTGTGTGTGTGTGTGTGTGTTTACTATATGAGTAATATTAAGCTTAAGAAAATCAAGTTTGACAAAAGTAGATAACCAGAAAGAGCCTTGCATTCACGTCTACTGAGAAGCTTCAAATGCACTATGATACTTGGGAAAATGAGCTGAAATTTGACCTGGAGAGAAACCAAGAATAGCTTATTGGAATACATCCAAACTTCTATATGTCACATAGACATGCCATGTATTAGATAAACAGGAGACTGAGAACTGTCAGGATGCAACCATAAAATCTTGACACAGTGCTCTGATTCTTTCAATTTGAACATGCCATTGAAGTCTCTAGAATATCTCTAAGAAGTACCAGCAATTAGGAAACTGTCACAAAAATATTATTCTGTCAGAGTCATTTTAGACAGAAATTAGACAAAAAATATGTTTAATAAATAAAAACCATGTACATTTATGAATATGCTATAATATGATATACATACATTGTAAATGATTAATGCAATTGAGCTAATATATTTATCTGTTATTTTGAATATTTGTCATTCTGTGTTTTTGTATATAAAAATCTTTAATCATCTCTTTTAGAAAATTTCAGAAACACTATTACAATGGTTTTCAGATAATTAGGATGAACTATTAGGAGTTTATAGTTGATTACATAAAAATATATATGGTTATATAATTTTCTTCTGCCTTTTGATTACTGTCTGCAAATATTTCTTTTTAAAAAGGATTTATTTTATTTTTCATTATGTCTATATCTTGGTGACATTGAGTAAGTACATGACTTAAGTTTAGATGCCCATGGACAACAGTAGAAATATATTCTCTAGCATTCTAGCTAGAGATAGTAGTAAATCATTCAAGGTGTGTACTGGGAAACAAATTCTGGTCCTGTTCAGCAGGAGTATATATTCTTAAATATAAGCCATATATCCAGCCTCAGAACATAACCAGGTAGCTAAAACTCCTCAAGTTCTATGCTGAATAATAGATATGAATGAAAGCAAAATAAAAGATTGCTACACCTTTATTAAACTCTCACTTTACTAGCAAAGAAAGAATAAGAAAAGCAATAAAAGTAAAATACCCATTAATTACTGCTCTCTATATAATGATATACAATACTATATATACAATTTACAAATGTTGCATGTAAAAAGGGCATGAAGATTGAATAGCTTGTGCATACATACGAACATATGAAAAAGAAAAGAACTGATTATTTTATATGGAAAATGGTATAACTTAGATAGAGAGACCATGCAAATAAAAGATATAAATGAAAGATATTGTTAAAGGTAATCCAAAAAACAAAACAAAGCAAAATCAAAAACAAACAAACAAACAAACAAAAATCAGGGAAGAATCAGTCTCCAATCAAGGGTGGCAGGTTCCCCATGGCCTGAGTGATATAAGCATATGATAATGTCCAAATTGAGAGCAATGTTTGACCTTAGTTGTTTATAACTGATAAACAGGGCTAAAAGTTTCTTGTAAGCCATATTGGGGAGACAAGACATAAAGAGCTGCAAGGAAAGACTGGAGATAGGTACAAATATATGCAATGACACATCTGTGAAATTTTTAAAGAATAATCATTTTAAAATATTACATTGTCAAGATAATACATTAAATATTATGGGAAGAAATTCCAGATGATATTATTTGGATGCCAAGATGTAACGAAAAGCTCGTATTACATACTATACAAGTAAAAATTGTGCAGTTCTAAATCGAGGTTGATGAGAAGAAGAAGGATAAGGATGGTAAATTGGACTGGAAAGCTGACTCCTTCCAAAACTCATGATCAATACATCCTTTGCAAAGTGATTGTATCTCAAGATGAGCCTTTAACAGATAACTCATGGGAGTTTATGATTTGTTCGGGGTCCATATAATGAGTGTGTGCAGATTTATATAAACAGGTTCTTAGGAACCTCCACATATTCTGAGGATACAGAGAGAATATGACTTCCCATAATCAAGAAAGTAAACTCATCATGTCAATGTGTCTGAAAGTATACTCTTTAAGCTATTCTCTTACAGCAAGCTGAGTGACCAAGAGCAGTGGTAAGATGTGATAACCTTTTAGTGAACTCAGTATTTTGGAGAACAGATACATATTTAGAGACGGAAACATAGAACACCAGTCGAGAGGACAGAGTGGCAACACTACATATGATGTCAGGCCATTTCTCCTCAGCCTTCCAATGGTCTTGTCAGCACGAAGAGGCTCCATATTCTGTTTTTTTTTTTTTTTTTATAAGCACTTTAGAAAATTCTTTATATAGACCACTTGACTATTCTAAACTAGTCCGGAATTCCTCTTCGTACACATCTCTGGAGCATTTATTACAAGATATTGGTACAGAGGTTGACAATGTTACAATACCAAATAGTATTTTGACTTATTAATCCTTATAATATATATGAAAACAGCTTCTATTCAGTGTACTTTAGTTTGATGATGCAGTTGAAAATAGAATGAGCATCCTAATTATAAACATATGTCAAAAGGTACTTACTATTTTCATCTGTATATTGATGTTTACATTCAAATTTATTACAGAGATTTATCATCAATGTTCATAATAACTTTATCAAGGTCAATTATTTTTCTTCATTAAATAATAAGTAAGTTGTTTATTTTTTTCTCATTAAATCTAATCCATTGTCAATTTATTGTCTAGATTTTGTTGTAGCTGCTATTTCTTTTAACCAAGACCTAGTAAGAGTTCTGTGTAGAGATTTAATTAATTTGCCAAATTTTAACAAAATTTATGAAGTATTGTCAGCTGTATAAACTTTTAAATTCCATTTTTTCATTCTTTATTAGAAGATAAAGAGGAGACAATTAGTTAAACTGAATGGACAACTTCTCAATGCAGTGGAGATAACATCAGCTAATTTTATACTACATTGCTCCTCTTTCCTGAATGGCTATACACAAAACACAATTATTACCACAGATAGTTAATGTGTCCTTTACAAAGAACGCATGATTTAAATGCACATTGCCAACAATTTATTTCACAACATTATTTTATGGAGACATATAACACAAATATACTTTTCCAATTCAAAGAACTTAGATTCTGCACAGTAAATTATAATAATAAGAGGAAGGACAAGATTCTTCATGGAAAGCTCAGGATCACAGGAGTAGTGACCTCTCTGGAGATAATAATCCACTATTACCTGACAAGATTTCCAACAGTTCTGGAAAAGTGAGAACCAATTGTTATTATAATCATGTTCTATAAAGAGTTTTAGGGAGGTATAAGAAAATAGATTCATATTAACCCAATTCACAAAGTAATCACGAAGAAAAAACTTCCAATTTTAAATACAATATTATAATGTTTTTTAAAAGAACTAAACATTCTGTGTAATATATAGATGTTCCAGATAAAAAAATAGTATAGGATTATCTCTGAAACTAAATTAATTGTTCAATGGAAATATGAAAATCAAATCAGAATATTGAAGAAACAAAATAAAAAGTACATCATGTTTGAGAATACAAATGAAACCAAGAAGTTGTGCAAGAAAAAAGCAGCATAGCATAGCAAAACAAAACAAAACAATAACAACAACAGCAACAGCAACAACAACAACAACAACAACAGCAACATCAACAAGAAAACAAAAGAAAACAGAAAGAAGTTGAGATCTGACATCTAGTAACAGGGACTAAACGAGGCCATAAGGTCTGCATTAAAATCAGAGTAAAGAGAATGTATGTGATTATAGACATTATTCATGACATTTCCCTTTAAACTCTAATACTCATATTTCCTCTATTTCAAACTAAAGTCCAACTCATAGCCCATCCTGAAATGAATGCATTCAAATAATACCATAAGTAATAAAATATTTTACGGTATAATAAGTGACCCATACTATGATATGGTGTGTAGTTGTTACTTTATAATTATGTTTGCATTCAGTTTACAAATGGAATGTTGGTTATACCATAGGATCTCCTGGTTTGAGAAAACTTGCCAGGCTGGATGTGGAATCTTAAGTAGTATAAATTGTGATGACTTTCTTTTTTTTTTTTGTCTTTAATTTCTTTATGTTTTTTACACTCTAGATTTTATACACACACACACACACACACACACACACACACACACCACCACCACCACCACCACCACCACACCACACCACTGGTCCACCCTCCAATTGTTCCACATCGCATACCTCCTACCCCAAACCCTGTCTCTAAGAGAACATACCCACCACCTACCACTCACCCAAACAGACCTCTAAACTCCCTGGGGCCTTCAGTCTCTTGAGGGTTAGGTGTATCTTCTCTGACTGAACCCAGACCAGGATTCCTCTGCTGTATATGTGTTGGGTGGCCTCATATCAGCTTGTATATGCTGCCTGGTTGGTGGTCCAGTGTTTGAGCGTACTCTGGGGTCCAGATTAATTGAAACTGCTGGTCCTCCTACAGGGTTGTCCTCCTCCTCAGCTTCTTCCAACCTTTCCCTAATTCAACCACATGGATCAGCAGCTTCTGTCCATTGGTTGGGTGCAAATATCTGCATCTGACTCTTTCAGCTCTTTGTTGGGTCTTCTGAAGTGTGGTCATGCTAGGTCCTTTTTTGTGAGCTCTGCATAGCCCCAATAATAGTGTCAAGCTTGATCCCCTTGAGCTGGGTGGTTTTTTGGGCCTGTTGCTGGACCTTCTTTTCCTCAGGCTCCTCTCTAGTTCCATCCCTGCAGTTCTTTCAGACAGGAACAAGGAGAGGTCAGAGTTTGACTATGGGATGGCAACCCCTTTCCTCATTTGATGCCCTGTCTTACTGCTGGAGGTGGGCTCTATTAAGTTCCCTCTCCCTAATGTCAGCCATTTCATCGAAGGTCCTTCCCTTTGAGTCCTGAGAGTCTCTTACCTCCCAGGTCTCTAGTGCATTCTGGAGGGTCCCCCATCCTCCTACCTCTTGAGGTTGCCTGTTTCCATTCTTTCTGCTGGCCCTCGGGGCTTCACTCCTTTTCCCTCACCCAATACCAGATCAGATTCCCCTCTAGTCCACCCAAACTCCTCCCTTTCCCTGTCCACTTTCCCTCCCAGGACCCTCCCTCCCTCCTCCCCACTTGTAATGGCTTTCTTCTCCCACCCAAGTGAGACTAAGGCATCCTCACTTGGGCCTTTAGAATACGTACAATTTTATAAGTAGTAAAAATATATGGTAAATAGTATTCAAGTTATACTACCACATGCTTAAATCTGCCTCGCACAATTAAATATATTGATTCTCTGTTCACTCATAATTTCACATTGCCATGGCTGTTGCACGAACTTTTCACTTAAATTTTTGAAACATTTTTGTTTTCCTTGGCCACTAACTTATCGATACTCCTGTATATTGTACTTATAACCAACTGATGGGACAGGTCTAAGCAATGTCAACCTGACTCCATTATTGGAAATTTGGACAACCATTGGGGAAGCAGCTAAACACTCTGAGAAGGAGTAGCTAAAATGATGGGGAGTCAGATGAATTAAGGGGAGGGAGACATTTGTTAATGTGGGTGCTTCCCACATTTAAAATTAAAAGATAAATAACTAAGATTTTCAGCAACAGTTTTTTTATTAGATATTTTCTTCATTTATATTTCAATTGCTATCCCCTTTCCTAGTTTCCTCTCCTAAAGTCCCCTATACACTCCCTCTGCCCTGTTCCCCATCCTACCCACTCCTGCTTCCTGGCCCTTGCATTTCCCTGTACTGGGGCAGAGATCCATTCCATAAACAAGCAGCAACAGGATTTAGTGACACTGGAAAGTGCAGGTTTTGGAGTGGTGGGTATGAAAATCCAAACAGTGAATTCAAGAGAGATGAGGAAAAAAAGAAATTGGAAAATGTAACTCATATTTCTTTTGGATTATTTTTGCATAGAATAGATAAATGATAGGTAGTGTATATAAAATCCTTTTGTGAGGTATAATTTAAAATGAGAGAAAATAATGTTTAACATTTATTTATATAATGACTAAATAATATCTTTGCTGTGATAGTAACAAAACATACAATAGTACATTTATAGTACTACATATAGTAGTATAAAATGTAAAAAAAAAATGTGCAGTAAAGGAGGCAGAGGAGGAGAGCATTTGGGGAAATATCCTTGAGCCATTATCAGGAAAGTAACTTCATTAATAAAAGTCAAACACTGACTTATATAGAATCATAAAGTATTAGTGCATACTAGTCTAAAATAATGAGACAGGTGAGGAAGTAGCCATTCTTGGTGCATCATTTTCCATAGGAAAACTGAAATTTAAGTTGTGAATTTGGAGGAATTTCTGTGGGGGAAATATAAAGAGAGAGGCAAGCTGATGAATGATTACAAATGAAATAATACTGTGACATCCATGGGGATGAAAGATACAGTAAAAGAAGCAAGGATGTGATGTCCAACATGATGTTGTTGGCATAGCCACAGGTTCATGCCCTTTGTGTGGCATCTCTAATGCACTTACATAACTCAAGAAAGGTACATCTCTTTTTATTTGAGAAAATTTTCTTTTTCCCATTAAATTATGAAGTGTCTACCAGATCAAATTAAGCCATTCATGAAAGCAATCTCTGATTCAAATGTACAAGTACCCTGTCTTTTAAGTAGTACTATATTACTATAATGATTTAAAAAAAATAATTGCATTCATCACAGTAAGCAACAACATTTTAAAATGGTTTGCCAACTATATCATTCATTCTTCTCTCTATTCAAAGAAATTTCATGGTGGGAGCAAGTTTTAGCCCTTCACATTACCAATTAGTCCATACAATAAGGCTAGTGCAGAAAAAGCATCCATCAAACAGATTGAAAGAAACGACAAGCCAGAGGAAGACTGTGTGTGTGTTCTTCTTGTTCAGGAGGTGTGAAGGCTACACTGTGAGATGACCCTTGGAAGATCGTGACAACAACAGGATTTTGCATTTTGATTTTTTTCTTTTTGCAGAAATATATTCAGAGCATATTTCAAGCTGTTTTTAAAATGGGTTGATTGCTCTTCTTGGACCTGGTTTTGAATGATGCTCCTGCGGGCAGAATACATTAGCATTCATCTAAAACAGGAAATGGTGGTACCACTCTTACTGTAATTCCTCTTCAAGACTTCTGTACACTGTGGGGAAAGCAAGCTAAAAGTTCAAACAAATTTAATATGAACTGCTTAGCCTCTGCTTAGATGAAAAAAATCCTTAACAATTGTTTGTTAGTTTCTGCTGACAGATTTGGTTCTGAAAAACTTAGTGCTTTGCTAATTCTTGTTTTTCTGTACAGTGCATGAGCCATCTCAAGGCCAGATTCAGAGGCAGAGTTCCTTAATAAAGAGTGTGCAGAGCAGAAGCATGCTAGTCTCAATGTACAAACACTGCTCTCTCTTTTCTGCCAGTCATTTTTTGTTTTTGCAGCATAAACAACCCCCAATGGGATCTAAAATTTTTCACTGGCATACATTTAATTCATTTGCTCTGGAAACCACCATAACTTTATCCCCCAGAGCCCCAGTCTGCAATCAGTTCCTGTAAAAGCCTATTTGTACTCTCTCGCTCAGCTACAGGTAGAAAACTCAATAATATATCCTCTTAAGCCAAGGGCAAAACATTTTCAACATGTGCTGTTTGATTAATACCAGACAGAGATGGAGGAATCGATTAGTTACATATTACATATTTAAATCTATCTGTGCTCAGATGTTCAATAACAAATGTACCTGCGTTATTTTCAAGTGTGATGTTGGAAATTTTCATGTTTATCCAAGCAAAGAAATATGAATCTAAGCATGAGCTATGCCAGAAACTCTATTCTAGTTACTGTTAAGTTTCTTGAAGGAAAGATTACAAGAAGAAATGCTCAAAAATTATTTGGTAATAATTATGAAAGAATAATAAGATATTAAACAGCTCTAAAACATACATCCACAACACTTTAGATATCTTTTAAATTATTTGATAATGTATAATGCATGTGTAATATATTTTGGTCATTTTCATTCCCATTACCCTCTCCCTCTATGTTGAAACCCTATTTTCAAACCAGCCCTCCTCCTCTTTCTGTGATACTGTCTTCCACAACATCACAATATCTATGGCTAACTAAACAAGCTGTGCAGTGTTGGACCTTTCAACATTACATCAAGGATAAGGAAGGGGTTCTGAGCCACCATACCTCCTTTATGAACTTTTGATACTTAAGGGTTCTTGGAGATTGGGCAATCATTCCTTTCCAATGGTGATGTAGCCATTGTTAGCTTACCAAATTAAACAGTTAATAACCACCCCACTATCATAACTATAAAAGCAATCCTATAAATAAATGTGTTGCTTCTGATAGGTACATGCTGTTGCTATAAATAGGGAGCAAACGTTTAAAGAATGACATGTAGATATGTAGGCTTATTGGGGGCTGTGCTGATTATGCTTACTGATTTGTTACTTGAGCATTCATTATTGGAGTAAAGTCTGTATGGCCTCGGTCTCATCATCGCAGGAAATAGCTACTCAGAGCAATCCTCGTATGGCTGCCTTTTCCAATATGAGCTAAACAAGTGCACCTCCTTACTCTATGCATGTACTCTAAGGTTAGTGAAGTGAAAACTAAGGTTGAGCCTACTGTGGCTGAAGTAGCATTTTGGAGAATATCAGGGTGACTTTCTTTTGTGTGTTTAGAGACATGCATTCACAACATGGCGGCTGTCAATTTACCTACATTAATACTTACAGAACAGGAGTATAAGAAAGCTCTGAAGTATGGAATTTTTTTCTGGGCAATAAGACAGAAATAACATGCTCATGTATATTTCTTAATACTGTCAGTTTCACAGGATCTGGAATCACAAAGGTGTGCCTGAGTTTCTGAAAGTGTTTTGTCAGCAAGTACTTTCTGGTGTCAGTAATAGTGTCTGACAGTAACCTGATATAGCTGTCTCCTGAGAGGCTCTGCCAGAACCTGACCAATACAGATATGGATGCTCACAGCCAACCATCAGACTGAGCATGGGGACCCCAATGGACTAGTTAGGGGAGGAACGGAAGGAGCTGAAGGGATTGCAACCCCATAGGAAGAAAAACAATATCAACTAACTGTACCCCACCCCCACCCCCAGAGCTCACAGGGACTAAACAACCAAACAAAGAGTATACATGGAGGAACCCATGCTTCAGCTGCATATGTAGCAGAAGATTGCCTTATCTGGCATCAATGGGAAAGGAGGCCCTTGGTCCTCTGGAGGCTGGATGCCCCAGTGTAGGGGGATGCCAGGGCAGTGAGGGTGGAATGGGTGGCTGTTTAGCAAAATCTTTAAAAATTAAACTGTTTACTTGATCTAGATTTAATTTTGGTATGTGGTATCTATAGACATAAATATCTTTTTTTTTTTTTTTAGAAATTTCAATTTGGTGAAATCAATTTTTTTAAAGTATGTCCTCATAATTCTATGGATTTCTTAGGTGTCCATTTTTATTGTCCCCCTTTGGTATTTGATTTTATTAATTTGGATATTTTCACTCTGTCTTTTAGCTAATTTGGATAAGGGTTTTTCTATCTTGTTTATTTTTTCATAAAACCACATTTTTTCCATTGATTCTTCATATTGTTCTCACTGTTTCTATTCTTTTTTTATTAATCATTCCATTCATTTACATCTCAAATGATGTCCTACCTCCCAGTTACCTCTCCACAAACCTCGAATTATACATCTGCTCTCTTTCCCTCACCTTTGCCTCTATGAGTGTGCTCCCCCACCCACCTACCCTCTTCTACCTCATCACTCCAGCATCTCCCTACACTGGGGCATCAAACCTCCACAGGATCAATGTTGTCCCCTCTCAATGATGTCAGATAAGGCCATCTTTTCTACATATGTATCTGGAGCCATGAATTCCTCCATGTACACTCATTGGTTGGTAGTCTAGTTCCTGGTAGCCCTGGATGGTCAAGCCAAACAATGTTGTTCTTCCTATGGGGTTGCAATCCTCCTTTGCTCCTCCATTCCTTCTGCCAACTACCTCACGGGGTCCCGGAGTTAAGTCTGATGGTGGACTCCAAGCATCCATATCTGCATTCGTCAGTTGCTGGCTGAACTTCCAAAGGAGTAGCCATACCAGGTTCTTGTCAGCAAGTGCTTCTTGGCAATGGCAACAGTGTTGGGTTTGGTGTCTGCAAATAGGATGGATCCCCATGTGGGGGCAGTCCTGGTTGGCCCTTCCTTTTTTCCTCTCCTCCAGCTTCTGTCCCTATTCTTCCTTTGGACAGGAAAATTACTGGGTTAAAACCTGAGATGGGTGAGTGGCCTCATTCCTCAACTTGGGACAGTACCTATCTACTAGAGGTGTTTTCCATAGGATCATTCTCCCCTTTTGTATGTATTTTGGCTAAAATCATTCCTGTTGGGTCCTGGGAGCTTCTTGTTTCCCTGGAGTCTAGGAACCCTCCAGTGGCTATCTCCAATAATGCTTCATATTTTTCTTCAATTTCCTGACCCTGTGTCTTCTGTCTTGTCCCATCCAGAACCTGATACTGCTGTCTTTGTTTCCTCCCCTCCTCTTGCCCTTCCAGGTCTCCCCTCCCTCTAACTTCCTGTGATCCTCCAGTTCCCCCATTCAATGCAGGACTGAAACACCCACACCCTGGTCTTCCTTCCTTTTAAGTTCCATATGGTCTGTGGGTTGTATCATGGGCATTGTGAGCTTTTGGGCTAATATCCACTTATCACTGAGTACATGCCATATGTATTATTTTGTGTCTGGGTTACTTAACTCAGGATGATATTTTCTTGTTCCGTCCATTTGCCTGCGAATTAGTACTACTCAGCTGTTAAAACACAATGACTTCATTAAATTATTCCTATTCTTATTGATATAAGCCGTTGGTTTGATTATATATTTTTATCTACATCTCCTGAGCACACTTATTTCTTTTTTGTTATAGACCTTTTAGTTTGGCTGTAAAGTTGTTAATATGAGATCCTTCCAGTTTTGTTGTTTTGTTTTTGTTTTTGTTTTTGGTATAGGTATTTACTGCTGTGTATTTTCATTTAAAAACTAGTTTCATAGCATCACAGATATTTGGTATGTTATATATTCATTGTGATTGAATTCTAGAAAGTTTTAAACTTTTTTCATTATTTCTGTCTTGACCCATCTATTTTTCATTCAGTAGAGTGTTATTCAGTGTCCACCAGTTTGTAACTTTTTCTTCTTTCCCTTTCATTGCTTCTTTGTCCTTTTCCTTCCTTCCTTCCTTCCTTCCTTCCTTCCTTCCTTCCTTCCTTCCTTCCTTCCTTCCTTCCCTTCATTTTTCATTCCTTCCTTCCTTCCTCCCTCTCTCCCTCCCTCCCTTCCTCCTTTCCTTCCTTTCTTTCTTTTTCTGTTGTTATAATATCCAGCTAAAGATTAATGATCTGATAGGATTCAGGGAGTTATTCCAATTTAATTGTTTCTATTAGACTTACTTTGATTGTAAGTATGTGATCAATTTTGCAAAAAGTTCCATGACCTGTGGAGAATAAGGTATATTCTTTTTGTATGGTTATTACATTCTGCAAATATCTATTTGGTCTATTTGGTTCATAATCTCAGTTAGCTAGTTCTAGTATTTCTGTTTAGTTTTTTGTCTCTATGACCTTTCCATTGGGAATGGATTTGCACATTTTTAAGGTCAGACCCCTTTGTGGTTTTGCTTGTTTGAATGAAGTTTTATCACAAGTCTGAACATTTAAATATTTGGTCCACAGTTCGACACTATTGAGGAAGAATTAAGAGGTATGTTATTATTTTGAGGTGTTGAGGGAAGGGGCACTAAAGGCTTCAAAGTCCTGCTGGCATCACTGGTGAACTTTCCACTTCCTGTTCTTGGGCTTTGCTGTGAACTTTTAGATGCTGCTACAGCTGCATTCCTGTCTGCTGATTTCAATGCTCTTGGCCATGATGATCATGGACTCCTAACTCTCTAGAAGTATAATCCTAAAATAAACCTTCTATTCTAAAAATTACCTTGAATCAGCCATGTGTTTTAGTAAAGCAATAGAAAAATAACTAACAAAACACTCAATCACTCTCCAAGACCCTTCAAGCTTGTAAACAAGTTTTTAATTGCATCTTTCTAGTGACATTTCCTACCAGAATCGAAACAGCATCTAGTTAATATATCAATTTAGTGAAATGTAGAATAATTTAGAATCTTTAAAAACCTGAGATTAGGCTTGTATTAACAAAGTTTCTTACTTAAAATTTAAGATTATGCTATTATTTTTCCAGTCTTGAAAATCACCTATAGGTGCATGTGCTAAGAGAATCTTTGCTTGTCTCTGTTGCTGCTAGGAGACTAGCATGCTAATAAGGTAGAGTCTAATCTAGCAACAAAATAGAAAAGTTGTCACACAGTTTTGAAGGAGATAGCAAGACCAAACATGTCCTATATAATTTGAAATTTAAATAAATATGAGATAAATGATATATGTAAATACTCAATATTATGTTCAATTTTTATATATAGCTATATAAATGTGTATATATATATATATATATATATATATATATATATATAGCTTTAAGACTATTTATAGTCATTTAAATATTCTTGATTTAAAGTGTTAAGTACAATTCTATTATATACATTAAAATAATATCTCTAGTAACTGAGTAATCTATGAGAAAAAAATAAAGGACTAGGCAGAGAGATATTATAGAGACATATTAGGAAAATCATATATATATATATATTCTATCAAAATTAAATTGCATATTTGAGTATACTTTATTTCAAGATATGAACTGAAAATATAATAAAATATTAAATATATTGATCAATTATTCATTTCATAATCTATAAAAATTATAGTGATTTATTGATAAAGACATATCATATCAGTAAGTTATATTTTATTATGGATTTGATGCAAAAACTCCATGAAGGTGACTTTAGGACTTTATGAGTTTTAATGATTTCAAATGATATGCTAAGTAGCAGGAAATACACTCTAGTCTTAAGGTCTTTGAAGATAATCTTCACAGTGTGGATTATACACTACACTTCTGTATATTGGTACCTGACATAGTTCCAGATTCCTCTTAGCAACATTTATCCTTCCATTTGTTTTCTTTCCCAGAACAGTTTAAAATTGTTTTGTGTTAACTAAGAAATTATTTTTAATTTTCCATTGATTTCCTGGTAAAGGCAGAAATAAATTTTAAGGAAAGAAATTTTGGACAAATTGGTCTAAACAACATCTAAAAGGCATTTCAAAGACACAACACTCACTGTAGGTAGATTTTTTTTTTCTTTTTTGCACTATAGTTTGTAAGGAATCATCCTCTTTGAGATCAGTATTTGTGAGAACCAAAGGGAATCTGTAGATGCATCCAAGTAATTGGACAATGTGATTCTACTAGATTATTATTTTTTCTACTAGATTATTTAAAAATATAACATTGTAATATTACAAACTACTTCAAGTGAAAACATAAAGACAAACTATATTATAATCAATTAAAATGTTATCCAGCATTAAGTATAATAGTTCATAAACTAAGTACTAGTAGGTCTTAGGCTAAGGTCCTTGGAAACATCAATTAAGAAGTTGAATATGGTCCTTAATTATATTATTTATTTGACTGTAGCCCAATTATATCTTGGGAGTGAGTACTACATACTGACAAGTGACAAATTACATTGGGACCAAGCTCCACCAAGGTACTTTTTTCTGCTTATTTCAGACATTCATCTCAACAACATTTCCTTTGAAAGATTTTGGCAATGGGTATCAATGCAGTAATAGGAAGGGAGACATGTTGGAGTTATATTATAATTCAAAAATAAAATAAAGTAAAGAATTATTATAATTACATAAGTCTTTACTTAAATTTTAAGAGTAGCTGTTCAACTCTCTATTTTGCATCATTTTTGCCTTGAAATTTACATACATCCCATAGCATAGTACATTCACCAAACTTCATTCCCAAATTCCTATTAGTAGAGCCCAACTTATATAATTATTGTTAGCTCAAAATTTCTTATATCATGTTTTCTAAGTTAGTTTTGGGAGAGATGGTATGTCTATGGTATTTCTGTGGGTATAACATTCCATAGAATCTTGTGAATTGATACTTACAGAGCAAAGATCCAAGGTGTGAATAATTGAACCCACAAATATATCTTATGGATAAATTCTTTACAACAGACCACAGCTAACTCTATATATTAGATATGAAATACCGTACATGACTATATAATGTCTAGTTTCCTCTAAAAATATTTTAACAGGCACTTTTACTATGATTTGAAATATAAGTACAATAAGAACTTCGCAAATGGTGAAGTGCATATTTTGTTTTGTTTTGTTTTGTTTTGTTTTGTTTTGTTTTTTACTATTTTTCCCCAAGGTATTATTTTTCTTATTCTTTACTATAAGCAATAGGAAAATACTAGGTTACATTTTTAATATTGTATAAGGATGTGAACTTAGTACTGAAGCTCACTTTAGCAATATTCTTTCTGCTTAATATTGAAGACATCCCCCTCCTCCGCTAATACACACTCCATCTTCCCTCTAGCACTTAGGACACTTCCTCCTTAGTGGTCCACAGAAGTAATTCCAGTGTCAATATTTCTACTATAATTACTTTTGATGCAACAGGAGGTTTGTCAATATAAGGTTCAATTTTGCCACAGCTATGAATATCATCAATTCAAAAGATACTTTACTTCCAAAACCTCCCCTCTCCTTTGAACCAAAATCGCAACTATAGACTTTAGGGCTTCTATATAAATTTTCTCAGATTAGATATCTTATTCAAAAGCAGTTTACATCTCCTTACTACTGTAGGATAGAACTCTGAAACCAAAGTATCAGCAAGACAATATTTTTCCTGATCACACCAGGGAAGAATTCTTTCCAACTGTCTTCAAACTATACCTGTTTTGGGTGGTCTTCATGATATGGTAGTAGAGGAGCAGACTCTGCCTACTTTAACATATCCTTTGGCTCTTCCTATGATCTTTGGATTTAGGAGTTCTTGTAAACTCCCCACATTATTCTGTATCAAGACTATTAAATAATTACATCTGAAAAGGCTCTAATCTTGAACACAGTACATTTTGATTTGGCAACTAGGCATGTGTATTAGTGGTGGGGAAATACAAGTCACTGTTTTCTTCATATTGACACCAGTTCAATAGTAGTGTTAACTAAATTTATAGTTATAACTCCATGTGTGTACACTCTATAGATGTGTATGTGTGACTTAATTAGGGTTTTACTTCTTTGAACATACACCATGACCAAAGCAACTCTTATAAGGAGAACATTTAATTTGAGCTTGCTTATAGGTTCAGAGACTCAGTCCATTATTAAGTCATGGCAGCATCCAGACAGGCATGGTGCAGGAGGTGCTAAAAATTCTACATCTTCTTCTGAAGGCTACTAGGAGAAGACTGGCTTTCAGACATCTGGATGAGGATCTTAAAGCCCATGCCCACAATGATAAACTTCCTAAAATAAGGCAACACCAACTCCAACAAAGTCTCACCTCCTAGTAATGCCACTTCCTGAGTCAAGCATATTCAAACCACCACAATGTTTACGAATGTACAGATATGTGGATATTTGTGTATATAATTATGTGCATGTGCAGAGGCTATCGGAGGTTGTCAGGCATTTTATATATAACTTGGTAATGACATGATGAATAGACTGGCAAGCATTTATGGAGGGATGGAGAGAAGGTATCATAGTCATGGCTTTTTTATTAAGTGATTTTTTTTTTATTAACAAAGTTGAATTATTTCTCGATATTATGAGATTTATAAATATCTAATCATTTTTTACCTATGCTTTTTTACTTTGACACCCTTTCCTCTTAGGTATGATTTATCCTCTTCAGAGATAAAAGAAAACCCTTTATTATAATGTTAGAACGTTTTGTAAATGATGTAATTGAAATGAAACTAATTTCAAAGTTTATTCTAAATCTGAACATGTATATTTTTATTATTTATATCCAAAAGTAAGACATTTCCTGTTTGAAGGAAATTAATCCTCACCACAATAACTTAAGTGCTATTTCTGATATCTAAGAATGTGTTAAAATCTATGGCCCTCTCATGAAAAGAAATCCAAATGAATAGCATACAAGAGAAGATAGATCTGATTTTTTTTTAAAAAAAGTTAGATATAATTGTAAGAATTTTCTTTTTCAACTTTTTTCTTTGAATAAAGGAAAGCAAGGACAAAGCTCATTAACATCAAAATAATTTGGTTAGTTACGGACAATTGATATTTGTAAATGCTCTATAATTTGGCTGTTTTGTTTTTCCTAACTCTACTGGATTGCAGGCTAAGATGTTTGTTAGTATTTCATGGAATGACTATGATTTTTCTCTGCTTCTTAGAAGTGTTAATGGTAAGTCTATGAAATGTGCCAATTTTGCCTTTTCTTAACCTTCTTATTTTGTCCCAGAAAATATATCTAAATAACATGAATTTTTGATAGGTTTGAAACAGTGCACCCATGTTAATCTCAGGAATATAAAGTAGGGATAAAAACTTGTACAACACCAAGAAAAAAACAAGTAATTATTGTTATATCCAATATTATAGAATGAGTGATGTGCAAGATGAATAGCAGGTATAACAATACTTACACAGAAACATTCATTTAAGAATCAAATGTGCCAAATTCATACCACGTTTTAGTTTGTTACAGAGATTGAACAGCAGCACCATCATCGACATCATCATCAACAACAAACAACAACAACAACAACAACAACAAACAACAAACCCCTCACTGATTTCCCTTTATGGGACATGAAGCAATTAAGCAACAAGATTTATTTCTATCTCAATATTTTCTGAATAGTGACACAATATAAAAATAAAAGAGATGGATTTTGAGCAATTAGGATGTAGCCATGCACAGTCTCTCCAAATGAGAAAAATTTGCCTTTACATAGTTATGGTGTAGCTAATTCTTATTGTGACAAGAATCAAACTCCTCTGCAAGGTGTCTTCTTACCTCCTTCTCTCAGTTTGCTCTCAGGGTCCCAATATTTCCCCAGTCAGTGCAGGACTTGCCTTCTTCTAGTCTGTCACACAGCCTGCCCTGTTCAAATATAAGATTTCATGCAAAAGAAATGTATTTCAGTATTGACTGAACATAAATTCCCACGACATATATTAAGTTATTTAAAGATTACATAATAATTCCATTTTCTATAGTGGCCCAAGTAAAACTTCCCCAGCCACATGTTATAAAACATGTCAAAGATGAATCCTTCCTAAAGTAAAGTGCTCTATATATGACTCCTTTCAATTTCTTAAACAAATCACATCTCACAGAAATGTAAGTTAGGAAATGCAGAAGAAGCTGTGCTCCTGTTTGATATTTAAAAATTAAAAATCACTTTTATATTTAATATATTTATTGAGAAGAAGTAAGTAGAATCAGCGTTTACCAAAATTGCTGCATGAACTCTCTTTTTATCAAGGATGCTGGTCAATACTTTATAGCTTTACTGAGCTTTATGCATTCTGATCAAACTTTGGAATATAAAAGATTAAACTTCTCAGCTAATTACATGCCTGGAGGCACATTCACAATGCAAGTGTCAATGCTCTGTTAAAAATTCATTTTGCATTTTTAACAGAGTCCCGATAGCAAAGCGTTGAAGGCAGAGCAGTGGAAAGACTTATATTCCTGCTTTAAAAGATGGTCTCATGAACTTGAGAAATTGGAACTTCATTATTTTATAGTATGAAAAATATCAGAGAGGCACATAATCAAAATGAATTCTCACATACTTCAAAATTCTGTGGGTCATTCAGTTATAGTGAGAAGGATTCTGAGAGGATTTGAATCCTTTCTACTTCACTATTTTGATTATTAAGTAGGGAGACATTTTGAGACTTGTTGCAGGACTAATACAAATACAGATATCTCTAATCTGCAGAATTACTAACTCTTAAACTAGAGAGGTTACACAATATCTTTACCTATACACACTGGATCCTGATTTCTGATTTTAACTATTTTTTTTCCCTCTTTGTAGAGTTGGCAGAGGGCCTTGTCCATGCTAAGGAAGCACTCTACCACTGAGCTACATACATGATCCTGAGCCCCTCTTTTCTCATGTTTGAAACACGTTATTAGTGATTATCTAAAATTACATCCCCATTCAAAAGGCCATACTTGAATGCCTAAGGTTATATCTTTATTGAGACAGGGCTGTAAGTGAAGTTCACAAGGTAAAATAGGCTTGTCGAGGTAGGCCTCAGCTCCTTGACAGTATTCATATTATAAGAAGGTTATTTGCTTACATGATCACATAATAAAATCCATGCATAGTGGGGGTGGCCTTTGGGGAAGGACTCAGTTTTCTTTATGTGGCTGGCCACTGGGGGTTTGAACATGATCCACTGAGGATATGGGTAACACATATTGAACTTGTTTTTGTTTTGTATTGTTTTGTTTTGTTTTGTTTTGTTTTGTTTTTCTCCCTTTTGGGGAGTTGTCGACCTGGGAGGTCTGAGAAAAAAATGTGCTGGGGTTCATGATGTGAAAGAGCTGTTAATCCATTTTGATGTAGTACCCAGAGTATAGAAATAGAAGGTAGCACTTCAGCTCTGTTTTTAATTTGAAAAAAGAAATGTGGCCTAATACATGGGAGCAATACTATAACTCTGCTCATAAGTCTATAGTCAGAAACGATATAATTAATAGAAATTAGCTGAATGTGTACCGAATAAGTACACGATGAAATTATTACATAAGCACTTGTTGGGAACACAGAGCTGTGGCACACCTCTGCTACTCTGCTGTGATGAGAAAAGCAAGCTTGCTACAAATCAGTATAGAACAGTAGAAACAATATGCAAATACAATTTTTCCTGAGAACTACCAGGATAGGGTTAGGTAGGGCTGGGAAGGGGATAGGCACTGCCTCCAAATGGGAACAGCAACTTTAGTGGGAGGGGCTCTTTGCTGAGTCTCCATATTAAACACATGGTTAATCTGAAAGAAACACCAAGGTAAAGTAAATTAGTGTGTACAAAAACACTGCCTAAAATGCAGGCCAAGAAAGGGATATGCTTTGTTCCTTGGTCTCCTAAGTGTGTCCCTGTGTGTGTACATGTGTATGTGTGTGTGTGTGTGTGTGTGTGTGTGTTTGTGTGTGTGTGTGTGTGTGTGTGTGTGTGTGTGTGAATGTGCCTATGCCTGTGTGTATTCAACAAAAGACCAACAAGAATGATTTGGGTGAAAGAAATCTGTGAACATATTATGAAAGGAGTTTCCTATAGCATGCTTGTTTGCGAGTTGAGAAAGCACTTGTTCCAGCCTTGGGTTCTTATGAAAGGAAATATATCAGATGTGTGAATCCTCATTCAGTGCCTTGTATTTATCTTTGACAATTATACAATACAATGAGTTGTAAGTTCCCCAGCAATATAAATTTAACCTAAAATAAACATAGATGAATAAACCCACCCTTTGCAAAATCATTATATATCTAAATGATACATGAATGCTTTGTATAAATGTAGATGTTTGTATATATGTGCACATGCTCATGCTGTGACACTTGACTCAGAGTCAGAGGTTGCTAATGGTTGTCATTCATCATCACCATGGTTTTTCAGGTAGAAAAAGATATTTCCCATTTTTATACCAGGAGAGCTGTACCAAAGGCTCCTGAGAGTGTTCTGTCATTACCTCCTATCTGTAGGAGTCCTAGGTTCATAGAACTCTAGGCAATGCTTTGCATGAGGTCTTGGAATCTGGAATTAGACTCTCATATTTACGCATCACATAACATGTGTACTGTGCACTCTCCCAAGTCAATTATTAGGTTTTATTTTTGCTGTTTTTTTTCAGTCTTTTGACCAAGCTTCTGCCTTTCCAAAGCTGTAGGATTCTGATGTTAACATGTTAACTCCTTTTCATGATCTGGATACAACTACAAAGGGGATTATTTTATTTTATTTTCTATTTCTTTTTAGTGCTATTGAGTATGGTCCAGATACTAATTGACTTTATGTTGTATTGTTTTAAATAATGACCATTACAGATTGAAAATATTAATTAAAAACCTTTTTTACACCCCTACCTCAAATCGCACAGCTGAAATGCACAGCGAGTATTTATAGCACCCTTCCAGGATGTTAAATTACCAAACATGGATCTAGTTTATGCTAAAGTGTTGAGTACTTTATAAAACGTGTTACATATTACACTGAAAGGGGAGAGATAATAGTTGTATGCACATTTTTTTGCCATCATAAAACTGAAAATTTTTAATTAAAATAATAGGAAGTACGTGCCATCTATATTTTTTGTGCTACAATGGGGAAAAACTGCCACTCAGTGCAAGATCACTTCTGTTGAATCGTGAGTGTTAGAGACAAAGTCAACACTGCTCTCACCTCATTTCCTTGGTTTTACTTTTCAGACAGAGTATCTGAAGGGACTCTGGCCAGCTCACGAGTAGTGAGCACAGCTCCCGCTAGGCTCACTCACCTCCCCATTCCCTCTACCTTGATAAAAGCCATTAGATTATATTCCTAAAGCTACCCACCAATGTCTAGTCCCTTATTTGGCTATTTTCTCCTTCTGAGGCTGACTACCAAGGTCCAGATATTAAAGCATTGAAATCCAGCAATCAAAAAGTCCCATGTGGCTCACCTCATTTGCATGCCTAATTAAAATTAAATAATGCCTAATAACATGGGATTTCACCTTTACACCTTTATATGCTTCCATTTTTAATGTGCCTTCCTTTCCATACGCTTTCAACCCAAAGCCAGTCCTTTGTCCCCTGAAGCAAATATCCCTGTCCCTTCTCCCTGATTCCCTTCCACTTCTCTATGATCTTTATTGGCTATCATTTTATGCTCTCTCTCCTCTTTGGAAAATAACTGTTCTTTTTGCTGAGAACTTAGTGGTCCTGATACTTCTTCTTCAGTCTCAAGGACCCTAGGCTTGTTGTGAACTTACTCTACACACAAAGGTGACTTTGAAGAGAATTCTGATACTTTCCCACTCCCTCTCAAATGGTGGAATTAAAGTTGCATCCCCAAAACACGTACTTTATACCCAATGCTGTAGAGTGAATCTAGGGCAATGTGCATGTTAGCCAAGCAGTCTACCAATTGAGATAAATGTCTGGTCACTCCACTGTATTCTTTAAATGCAGCATTTTTTTCCTTAAATTTAGAATTATTTTCTTCCTTTGGGGTATAATTCTATTGCTTCTGTATCTTGAAAGAAACAATAATGCATCACAAAGAAGCTTAGCTATCCTTGGAACATACTATTTTCTCAAATATTTAATGTCCGGCTTTGTAAGAAGTTGCATTGCTTATGTACTTGAGAAAAACATTGACCTTGTTCTGAGTCTTTCTATTTAAACAGATAATATTTAATTTCCTACCACCCTTAACTTTTTTTCCCATGGCTGTCAAGCTTCTTCCATTTTCTAATTTAAAAAGATGCCACTTAACATGTAGGCATCCATTTCTTGATTTTAAACATCTAAGAAAACTTTTGTTCACAAAGTACTCAGGGTCATATTCAACTAATGTTTATATGGCTCACTATTTGCAAAGCAATTGTACAGCTCCAAAAATATCCTTCAATGAAGTGGGTCAGAGGAGACACTCTTGCTGTCGCCTACAATGCAGTCTATGAGAGTTGGTAGTCAAGGTAGAAGGTTCTTTATGTCTAGTCATGAGGAACTTTGACTGTTTTCATCCTATTAGTCTTCCACCTCAGAGACACCTGTGTTCGGGTACAAATGTGACTCAGCTCCTACAATGTAGAGTTCACATCCAAGCATACAGAACGGGAAGAAAAATGCATTAGAAGTCAAATAGCTACCATATAGATTTTTCTGAGAATGTGTGGATCATTGACATTTCCATTTTAATTCCCAGAAGAATGTTCACACAAAAATACACAATAACACAGAAATATTAGTTCTAACTTAATTATCTTTTCCCAAGGACAAAAAAGAGAAATGTGTGAAATATGAAATGTGACCAGTCTACATTGTTGCTCATTATTGTACATGGTTTTGTAAATTAAGGACGTGCTCTCCTTATCTTAACATCAAGAATAAAAACCCTGAGGACAGTGACATTCAGAAATCATGCAGTTATATCTCCAGGAGGAGATACTATCCTGCTTATGACATCTTTAACAATTTCTAAATTGTTTTGTCCTTTTAATGGCTACAATTCTGATTTCTTCATGTCTCCCAAAATGCCCTGTTTCTCCTTCTCAATTTGACTTTACTAACATGTTGTTGTGTTCTGTTTTTCAGGGCTACTCCTCAATTATACCCTCAAGGTGACAACCATGACCACTTCATTGCTTCTGCTTCCAAACAGATACCATATTTTCTATTTCATATTGTATGGATCTTTTATTCTAAGAAGGGCTGTTAAGTTGTACATACTTTATGCTGTAAGATCCAATTAGTTTTAAACTCAGTGTAAGGAATTAGATTTTTGTATTTTATCCAAGGTGAGTCTTGCATCTGGGATCCATAACTCCTGTGTCATATTTACATTTCCCAGGCAAATGAATCTGCTTTGGTTTGTCTTAAATATCACATGTAGTAGTAATTTCATTTAATCTCATCACTTAGGAGGTAAAAGCAGAGTCAAGGGGTTTCTATGAGTTCAAGTCTAGCCTGGTCTACAAATCAAAAAACCAAGCCAAGGGTGTAATACAACCCTATCTCAAAGAAAGAGGATGGAAGAAAGAGAAAGGAGAGAGACAGAAAGAAAGAAGGGAAGAGTGAGTGTGTGTGTGTTTGTTTGTGTGTGTGTGTGTATGTGTGTGTGTAAGAGAGAGAGAGAGAGAGAGAGAGAGAGA